>NW_021322770.1:152453-199367 GCF_001605985.2 Dendrobium catenatum | reverse complement strand
GCAACGCCAATATTGGCGTCGCACTGTTCATCCGCGATCAAATGACGTCAAAAATGGCGGTCGGTTGGAGAAAAGTTCCATTGGAGTTGCCCTAAGGTCGCACAACATTTTTTTTTATAACTAACTTTATTATTTATTAATTATGTTTTAAATGTTTTAAAAAGATAGAAAAATCTGGAAAAGAATCCTACTTTTTTTTGAAAAATTCAATATATTTTTCAGAAAGAAAATAATATATATATATATATATATATTTAAATGTAATATTTTTTTTCTTTTTTGATTTATTTAAAAAAGAAAATTTTTTAATTTTTTAATTTAATAAATATGCAAAAAAAATCCTAAAAAAATAATGAAAAATATTTTAAAAAAATATTCCTCTTGGATCTTTAAATAGACCCCTTTGGGTTGGGGAAAAAGGTAAAAATCTCTTGAAATAGTTCAGAATTTTTCTATAAATACAGGGAAAATGGACATACAAAAATTGGTGGCTTTTGAAGGCAGTCAAGACCCAGTAGTCTATTACGGGCTCAAGTTCTCTCCCGGTGGGGAAAAACTATCCAACGAGAGTTTAAATTACGGCGAGGATGACAGTCAAGATCCAATACTCTTATGTGGGCTCCAATTCTCTCCCGAGATGTGAAAAAATTTCCAATAAGAGTTTAATATCGAAGGCAGAGACGATCAAGAGCCAGTACGTACACTTATGTGGGCTCTAGTTCTCTCCCAGTGGGGGAAGAATTTGTCAAGCAAGAGTGTAAGGGCGGTGACGGCAATCAAGAATCGTTTCTCTTATGTGAGCTCTAGTTTACTTTCGATGGGAGGAAAATTGTTCAACAAGAGTTTAAATATTATGGAGAGCTGATTAAGATCTGGTGGCCACCTCGTACTCTTATGTTGGTTTCAGCTCTCCCCTAGCAGGGGAAAAATATTCCTACAAGAGATTAAATATTGGTGGTGTTGATGAAATTAGAACTTGGCTCTCTTACATAGGAAAATACATGGATGTGTTGACATCGATAATTGGAGGGTGTGCCAATGATGGTAATCAAGTAAGGGACTAATGATGCATGTTAGGAGGTGAAGGGTTGAAGACGGTGGTTGGGCGACGATCGATGGACGGACGATTGCCCAATAAAAGTCTAAGAGGCAAAGGGACAACATTAGTCTCCAGGCGATGGGTCGATGATAGTGATGGTCTAGTTTTATTTTATTAAAGGAAGTAGACATCCATGCTGCCAGTGATAGACAATGAATAACTTAATAAAGGGGGTTAGGTGGTGTGTTGGTGGTAGCTGCGTAACAACACACTACAATATTAATTGTGTGTAGGCCTGATGAAGACAAAACTCTGATATTTTTTATAAGAAGGGGTAAAAGAGATCCTTTAAAGTGCTATATAAAAGAGGTCAAGAGAAATCTATCAAAGATGTTTGACCTCTCTGAGGTTACTTATCAAAGTATTACTTGATGGCATTAACTAGTCAAGATAAATCCAATATGTGGAAGAGATCGGGAGGAATCCAACAATGATATTTGACTTTTTTAAGATCATTTTTTAGAGTATTACTGGATGATGTTAACCTGTAAAGAAAAACTTGAGAGTGATCCACAAATGTTGTTTGACCTATTCGAGGTTGTTTGTCAAAATATTGATTGATGGCAATAACATGTATGTAAGAGGTCGAGGGAATCAACTAAGAAGTTTAACATATCTAAGATTATTTGCCAAAAATTTTATTGATAGCATTAACTTATATATAAGATGTGAAGGGAATCCACCAAGGATATTTGACCTATTTATGTTATATGTCAAAGCATTGCTCGATGACATTAACTTGTGTGGAAGAGATTGAATCGAATCCCCCTGGAATCGATTATGCCCTGATTGGGAGGGGGCAAATGCCGTGTGTATCTCAAATCAAAGATGAAGAATGGACTATCTTTAGACCATTACTGTCTTTTTGAGGTCAAGATTATGACCTTATCCAAAGAGAAGAAGTCCATCTGTAGACCATATGGAGTTTATGATTCATTTGAAGCCTTATTATATTTGTGAGAAGCTTTATGATAAATAATTGCGGGCAAGATTATTTTTAGATAATTAAAATATTAAAGGAACTTTCTTGACCATAACCATAATTTAGATTGCAACCAAGGTTGCCCCTCTATCTAAATCTGCTTCCTATGGAATTGAACTAGTAATAACTGATGATTGAGATGTGATAGAATAATACAAGCATGTTGTTGTAATGAAGTTATCCTCAATGTTGAAGAACTTCTTTCAAACATGATAAAAGCCATGATAAAGGGTCTATCTTGCTTCAACCATACCCAAGATGTTGACGTGATCGAACTCTCGAGATTGAAGCAAGAATTGCCCCCAGCCAAGAAGTGTTTCCCACATAATTAATGTAGTAATGGCTGATAGTTGATGAGAGATAATACATACTTATTATTGTAGTGATGTTGCCCTTAATATTGAAGGACATATTTCGGACTTGATAATAAATCATGATAGAGGGACTAACTCACTTCAACCATGCCCTGAGTTTTAACATGAACAACCTTTCAAGGTTGAAGTAAAGGTTGCTCCCCACCCAAGGATCATTTCCCACATATGATGCCAAACTTTTGAGTCTTGAAATATTCGTGACAGAAGAGAGATATAATGTTTAGCATTTGAGCTTTATGTGAAGATTCAACATATAAACATATAAGAGAGAGGGTACAAGAGTCATAAGAGACATTATAATTTTTACGTGAAAAATCTTTAAAGGGAGAAAAGCCACGAGGGCTTAGCCCAGTTGAAATGAATTCACTAATATTTATAGTTGAATTTGAAGTACATTATATTGTGGGAGTTGGAAGAATCTAGTGATATGAGAGTTATTCTCAAGAGAGTATTGATTTGTTCGTTTGGTCGGTAAGACCGTTGCTGATGGGCAACTGTGGTTAAAATGACCGTAGTCGATAGGCGACGAAGGTTAGTATGAAACCTCTTAAGTAAAAGAAGCTAAACTCTTAAATATTGAGGTATCTTTTGATTTAATGGTTGAATTTGCATTAAGAAATTATGCAGTTAAGTGTACTCTTCCAAAAAAATTTTGGGATGGTTCACCTCCTATTAAGGTATACAAACATGACAAAATCGTGAGACCCTTAGGACAAAGTGGACAATAACTCAATAGTTAAAAGTTTTGGCTATTACAGTCAGAGGGATTGTAGTTGATGAGCAACGATGGTTACAGGGACCATAGTCGATGGGCATCAATGATCAAAGGGATCATAGTATGTGGGTGACGAAAGATAAAGAGACCGTAGTTGACGAGTGACGAAGGTCGGATGGACCGTGGTTGATAGATGACGGAGGTCAGAGGGACAAACTCAGAATATAGTCAGCGGGCGGTGGTGGTCAGAGGGACTGTAGTCAGCGGGCAACAATGGTTAGAAGGACCATTGTTAGTGGTTGACGGTGGTTGGGGGTGTAAATGTGTAATGACCCGTATTTTGACCCTACGAAATTTTTTTTTAGAAGTTGTTATAAGTTCAAATCATAAATATTCTTTGTTATAATATAAATATTATAGTGATTTAATTACATTTACTTTTTCATAATTTTTCGGCACTGATATATAGTTATAGGATTTTACTATATTGATATTATTTTGATAGTCTTTATGGATGCCGTAGTTTTACAACTTTATACGATTTCTTTATTGATTGATAGTGCTTATACGGTAGTTGCTTTATTAATTCAACACACGTACTGGCTCACTGATTTCTTTATTGAACTATTTTACTGGCTTCTATACCATATTATTTTACCATTTATAGACTTTATCGTTACTGCATAAAAGTTTTATTGTTTATGCATTGATTCACTGATCATATTAATATTATTGTTATGATTTGAATATTGACATGCACATTGCTTATTTACCTTAATTGTATTGAGTTCAATTGTAGGATTTGGTTATTTGTTGGGCTCTTGAGCTCATTATATGTGATTGAATGATTTTAGGTTGGGATAAAAGAGTAGGAGTGTGAGATTGACCTGAATCCTTCAAGAAAGTTCTTGTTATTTTAGCTATTATTTTATATACATGACATATTAGTTATTATATGATTGTATAGATCCTGAGTTCTGAGTAATATACATGAATTTTAGAAATGAATACATATGTATATATTGATATTTTGATTGATAATTTTATTTTCACTGCTATTTATATTGATAAAAGAAATTAGGCAACTCTGGTTGTTGTTTATTAAAAGATAAAATAATAATTCTTTCAAAATAGATTCTGGCGTATCATAGGAGGGACCGTAGTTGGTAGATAATGGTGGTCGGAGGGATTGTAGTTGGCGAGCGATGATGGTCGGAAGATGGTCCGACGGAAGTTCGACTATAATTTGCAATTGGGTGGAAGTTCAACAATGGTCGGCATCTTGGAGGTGGTCTAGTGGCGGTCGGCAGCTATGAAATGGTCCAATGATGATCAGGCAGTAGTCGACAGCTGGGTGGAAGTCCGACAATGATTAGTGAACGGGTAGTGATTTAACAATGTTCGATGAAAGGCGATGGTCAAACGATGTTGGAGGCTAATGGTGGTCTGGTGGTGGTCGATGGAAGTTCACCATCGATGGTACTTAGGTAAAACTCTAGGTTTTTAGAAGTCTCAGAGCTCTCTTTCATCTCTAACCAAAGATCCAAGCTTACAAAAGTTCAATCCCTCCTTCATGTGGAAAGTGGGGGTTTATTTATAGATTTTTTAGAGTGGCATGCCCCATAAATATGGAGAAAATCTAGGGTAAATGTAGAGTGCTCCCTCGGACAACCCATATTGATCCTATCGGTTATAGAGTATTTTTCAAGCATTTATGTGCCCAAATGATGTCATAATTAGGTAACCTTGGGCTCGTTGAATTCTTCTCGTCGAACCGCTAGATTCGACTATAAGCATGCTATATTTAAATATCATTTAATCATATAGTTTATGTTTTGAACCTTTCAAATGTGATTTGGCCCCATTTTGGCAAATATTGGACCGATTTTGGTGTGGTTGGGTTAGTCTCTTTGAGACATTCAGTTTGGCTATAAGTAGGGCTGCTAGTGAACCGAGTGTTCGACGAGCTACTCGTGGCTTGGCTCGATAAGAGCTCATTTATGTTCATTTGATAATGTAAATGAACAAGCTTGAACAACTTTGATAACACTCGATAGTTAAATAAACAATCTTGAACACCCTAACGTTCGGTCATTTATGTTCACGAACAAGATTGTTTAGAGCTCGTGAACATGCTCATTAAGAAACTCGATTATGCTGTATAAAAAAACAAAACAAAAAAAAATATATTTTACTTAAATAGCAATGTTTTTACTTAAACAGACCACACCTGCGTCTCTCTCTTCTCCGTGACCACAGAAAAAAAAAATTGTTGAAGGGAGTTTAGTCCCACACTGCCTGGAAATCGACGACGTTGATGTATAAAAAATATATATATGTGGTCATTGGTAATTGAAAAGCGGGCAGCAGAGGGACTAGTCGGGTTGGGTTAGATACTAGTCTACAAAATGTGCTGGCCAGTGTTGGTAGATTGGCTAGGCTCGGTTTGAATAAAAGAAATATTTTGTGAATTTTGAGCGGGCTCGACTCGGTTAAACTAGCCGCTCGATAAGAGGCTCGATTAACTTGAAAATAAACGAGCTCAAACTGAACACAAGCCGAGCTCGAACAAGTTGGTTTTAAACGAGCTCAAACTCGAATAACAGTCCAAGAAGCTCGACGAGCTTCGAGCAGAGCATGAGCACGGTTTTGGCTAACGAGCTCGAACACGAATAGGATGAAGCTCGGTTCGGTTCGTTTGCAGCCCTAGCTATAAGTTAGCTGAAATGAGAGTTTAGATGATCACAAATTTAATTTTGGAAGTTTCTAAATTGGATATGTCCAAGATTTATGTCTAATCAAAATTATTTTTGGTTACGTATCACTTATATTTAGAACTTTTTTTCTTCTCTTATAGATAAGTTAAGCATCAATCTAGTGTGTTTGAAATATTTTAGAATTATTTAGTTAACTTTAAAATAAAGATATCAGATTATTTACTTATATTTGATTTAAAGTAAGATGAATTTAGCACAAAGTCTAAAAATGCTGGTCAACAATGCAACTACATAGTAGTGAGCAAGGGCAATGCGTAGAAACTAAAAACATTCCTATGGCTTACAAAATGCTTGACCTAGTGGGGTGGTGGATAGTAGCGGTAATAATGACTTGTATTGGAGATAGTTGGTGGTGACTATCAGTGTCTATGACAATGGTGGTGGGTGACAAGTGGTGACAAAAGTTAGTGGCCGTGATGGTGGAGGCGACAACAAAAGGCAGTAGAGATTTTCGACTGCTATCTTTGATGGCAAGTGACACCAAAAGCATCAGCAGGTGGCAACAACAATGACTTGAATGTTGTATTAAAAAATAAGCCAAATCAATTGATTTTACAATTCATAAGAAATGAATTGAATGATAAATTTCAAATTCTTCATTTTTTTACATTTAAACACCTATATTTTTAAAACCTTCCAATTTATATGCTTTACATCCAAAATAAAACAAACCAAACAATCCCGCATTGTCAAGAAATTAAGAAAAAAATATTTGGTATAAGCAATAATATACATTATTTATTTAATAATTCTATTAATTCTAATTTTACTCATATTTTATTAGATATTTTATATCACAGGATAATTTAAGAAATAATAATACATGTAAGATTCTTAATTTATTAATTTGTAATAATTATAATTGAATATGCACAAAAATTCTTTAAAAATAAATTTTCAATGGCTATATTAACTTTAGAAATCAAATAAATGATTATAAATTTTATTTTATTTTTACATTTTTTAATATATTATAAATAGTCAAAACTAAACCCCCTCCCCCCCTTGTTTTACTAATAGTTAAAAAAACGCCAAATCCGTCGCTGTTAGGGTTTGGCGCGGAAACGGCAACGGCCGAGTCCCCCCTTTCGCCTACGATGCTGGCATCCCTATAAATAGGATTTCCCTTTCTATTCTTTGTTGACCAACAACAGAATCAGTCTTACATTGTCTCATTTCTCCTTTCTTTTGACAATCCACGCTTTCCTGCTTTGGACGAGCTGTCTCGCGAAGCCTTTTATCCTACCTGGCGGATGCAAGGTTCGTCCTTTTCATCCATTCATCTTTTCTCGTTTTCTTGCTTTTGTATTTGGTTATGAGATCGACCTTGGAGTTCTTGGACTTCGTGGTTTTGATGAATTGATCGGGAATCATGAAGCGGGCAAAGGGAAGAGGCTCTCCTTTATATGCTTGGTAATGCTTGTTCCATGCACAATCTATAAATTCATTCAAAGTTTGTCGTTTTTCTTTTCATCTAGAATTGAGATTATCGCTGTTTTTTTGAACTTTTGTCGTATGTGTGATGTCGGGTGCCACTTTTAACTATGTATTGTGCTTGTTTTTGAAATTTGAACTAACATGTAACGAGGTAACCTTTTTCTCTTGAAGTTTGAGCCATTCATTATCATCCATGTCAGTAGCCTTAGCCAAACTATTCAGGATTGATCGTTAGTGCTTCTTCCGTGGTCACTTCTCCCCAGCGTTTCATGCGATGCTCACTTGACTACACCAAGTTCTTAGTCACAACTTCCATGAAGTTTCCTTTGGTATATAGCCCTTTCGATTCCTATAGCTTACACATTGATTCTACCTACTAACATCTTTTTTCGTTAAATTTCCTATGTTGTGTAAACGTTAACCCATCTTAATTTTTTTGACAAAATTGCCTTCAGGTTCCTCGCCTGCACATTATGGTTTACAACCGCGAGACTTAAAGATAAACTAGGGTGGGTTTGCCAGTAACCTTAAAAATAGTTGAGGCTGCTATGGTGGCAACATCCTTCGCGTCATAAAGCTTCTACGCCTTAAACTGTTTGAAGAACACTTGATTCAAATGTCCTTTTTTTTTTTTGAAGC
Source organism: Dendrobium catenatum (assembly GCF_001605985.2). Classification (NCBI taxonomy): domain Eukaryota; kingdom Viridiplantae; phylum Streptophyta; class Magnoliopsida; order Asparagales; family Orchidaceae; genus Dendrobium; species Dendrobium catenatum. Next base: position 191,344 of record NW_021322770.1, on the reverse strand, counting down.
TTGGAACAGGGAAATCTATAGCAACTTGCTAAGATTTGGAATTTGTGGGGATGAAGAAGGTACATTTTTTAAGCCTGACGTTTTACACTTATAATGATTCAAAATGAGGGGAAAGTGTGAATCCAAAAGATTGCTCAGAGTTCGATACAATCTCACTGTAATAATAAGTGATTTAAGTCGTCAATAGCACAATTGGGCCTTGCCATCAAGAAACTTTTTATAAAAGCATGTTTCAAAAGGTCCTCTTGGGAGCACCTATTGAGAATGCCTTTGGTGGATGGATTTTAGGGACTCATCTCAGGAATGTCTTTCAGCATTTTCTCACTGTTAATTCTCTCAATAGTCTCAACAATCTCCCTACTTTACTGATTAATACTCTCTGTCATGTTTCTTCTTAAGCAAGCTTACGATGCAATGTCCAACTACGTTTGTTATTCATCTCAGACATGCATTTTTTACATAGCATGATTACAAGAGCTTGTGCAGGAGTTGGTACAATGTATTAATTTTTGCAGCAAGGAGAGCCTATCTTTCTCAGTTCACTTGCCACTTTTAAAGGACCTCGATGTGTTAACGTTGCCTAACTACTCCATTCCATTATGGGTTCTATGGTAGAATGTCCATCTCATCAATTGCTCTCCTGCTCCATTGTGTCATCACATCCTGCTGTGCACATGCGGCTCTAGATTCAATACTCCATCGTATAATTGCACACGCCAAGCCCGCTACCCCATTACGCTCGCCACACGATCTACTTGTTGCAACTACCTAGCTCTATTAAGCCACCATCATCGTGGAGCTACTTGCTGCATTGTTCAAAGGTGTTATAAATACCCCGTCATCATATTACTGATCGTAATTATATTGCTCATCTACTAGCATTTGTGTGGGAGACGAGCTATTTTGCTATAACTTTTACGCGCTTGTCTAATGTACCCTTTTTATGAACAATTATTACGTCCTCCGACCGGACGTAGAGGAACGTCCGGTCGGAGGCAAATTCACGTCAAATACCGAGTTGTACCGAGTAAACACCGAGCAATATCAAATAATAACGATGAATAACATCATGTGAAGACCCAATACCGAGTTTTTTCGAGCTATCTTGAGCAATACCGAGTTATACAAAAGTTGTACCGAGTTTTTCCTAGAAAAAACTCGGTACAACTCGGTATTTCTCGATATAGCTCGGTATAACTCGGTATTGGTCTTCAAAGAGCGGTATTCATCGTTATTATCAAATAATACCTAGTTGTACCGAGAAAATACCGAGTTTTTTTGCGAAAATTTAGCTCCGACCGGACGTTCCTCTACGTCCTTGCACCGGATGTGATAAAAGTTCCTTTTTTATTGTCCCTTAAACTTTCAAGAGGCTCTTTAAGTTTGTTCACCACATTAGCAGCTTTTTTGAAGCTCATCAAAATCCTCCACAGAATCCTTTACATTCTCTAGAAGATCTAGATGCCGACATTATTTCTTTTCTTCTTCTTCTTCTTCCCACATGATATAATTATTTATACTATGTGTTTTTGTCTCAAATGCAACTTCTCCCAATTATATTTCATCTCACTTTCTTCATGGCGCTTTTAGGAAAGCTCTCAAAACTTCAGGGACATCTCTACTGCACTTGGTTAATAATATAATGCTCATTTTCCTTTGATTGCTCTTATATTCGACGGAGGTCTTCTGATGAGGACATCCGAGATCAACGGCTACGATCTTGAGTTATTTATTTATATATTTTCTGTACTAGTTTATTTTATATTATTGTTTTTCCCTTTATACCCTTACGGGTGGTCATGTAGTATTGTAGCCCGAAGGGTAATTTAGTCTTTTATTTCTTTTCTTTTCATGAGGCCTATTTATAGGCTAGTTGTTTTGTATTTTGAGATGATGAATTGTTAATGAAAATTTTTATTCTACTTGTCTGATCTCTTAGTGAGTTCATGATAGGAGATTGATCTCTTTGTGAGTTCATGAGAGGAGAGACCTGAAGAGGGTGATCACAATACCCGTCAATCTTTGGTGGATTCCAAGGTTCGCGGTTTTACGATCTCTTTGTGAGTTCGTTAGTTTACTTTTATCTTATTCGTATTTTTCTTTCATCTCTTTTCTCCCCCACTCGATCCACCACCCCTTCCAACCTCCCCACCACTGGTGGCTCAACCTCCTCCACCCAATTCATCTTCTAGCTCACGCTAAATCCACCCACCTACCTAGCCACACCCGCACCTAGCCGCCCCCTTTCCCTTTCCGCCCCCCCCCCCCACCCCATAATTTTCCTCATTATGAATGATTTCAATCACCATAATGACTTCCTAATTTAGCTTCAAGCATGAGAGGAAAATTTGAATTCATTTAAAATTCAAATTCGAATTTAGATTCTTTCCATTAGGAAATCCCAAATTAGGAAAATATAATCATGAATTCAATTCAAAATAAATCAAATTGGATTTATTAGTCCTTTCCTCAATTTGAAATTGAAATTCAAATTTCAAAAACTTTTATTATTTGCAAATCTAAATTAGTAAAAGTGCATAACTCCAAGTCTATTTGAATTTCAAATTAAATTTGAGTTGTCATTCTTTTCCTAATGACATAAATTGATTTGGAAGTTACAAATCTTCTCCCCAAATCCCTCCTCTCTCTCTCTCTCTCTCTCTCTCTCTCTCTTCTTTTGGCCGCCTATTACTCCTCCGCTGTTAATTGAGGAAGCTTAAATCATGGCTCCAAACAAGGATCCATTAATTCCCACTTTAATTTGAATTCAAAACTCAAATTAAATCCTGCCAAATCCACTTAAAATATGAAATTAATCCCATATTTTGTGATTACTTTCCCTCCCCCTCTCTCTAACTGTATACCTCTCTCCCTAGCTCTCAAAATTAATTCCTGAGGAGGAGAGAGCTGCAAGGGAACTCCTAATCCCTTACACCACTCCGTTCCCTCCAACTGATCACGAAAACCTGATGTATTTCTTGAACGGGATTGCTATCCAGAATTCTGCATGTTGGTAAACTACTGTCCAGCAGATCTCTGCAGTTCCACACTAGCTAGCCAGCCCCAGAATTCAACCTATTGCTGTCCAGACATCTCATGTCTGCTGTTTTGCATTTCAAGCACCTAAAACCTGCTGTTTAGGAGATTTGGAACGTGTTTTCTTGCTGTCCAGCCTGCTAGAAGGTCTTCAAACACTGTCTGGACATTCGAGACCGCTGAATACACCTTCAGGAAGGTTCTTGAATGCCTCCTACTTCTTCCCAAGTCTTCCGACAGCCGCGGGAACTGATTATTTTCTGATTTTTGGGTAAACTCCCCTCCAATTCTCTTATCTCCTTAGTTTACTCATCAATTATAGTTTTAATATGATTTATGACGATCATGCCAATTATTCTCCGCTAAAGCTTAGTGTTTAGTAGAAATGTGTGATGGTCATTTCATAGTACTAATCTTATTGTTAGCATAGGGATTTATTGTTGAAACCATTCATGTATGCAACGTTAGATTAACTTGATTGTTTTCCGATCTTAACTTTCACGCACGTGATTCGGCCTAAACTTGTCTTGCCGCTCTTTGTGTTTTATTGCGTCGTTTAAATTCACCATTAAGATACAATTATGTGTTCTAAGAATATTAAGCGTGCAAATTTTCTTAAGTTAATCATTCTTGCATGTACGTTTCACATCTCTTCGGACCAAACTACTGTAAAACTCTGCTTCCACTCTTCTATGTTATATCCTCTCTCTGTCTCATAGAATATGGAAATCATGCATCCATTTTTGAAAGTCTTCTTTAGCAGCCCAATAATCCATAACGTAGAAATAGAAATGGCAGTCTTCTTTCCTACATTCCAAGTTCCATTTCAGGCAAGCTCCAATATGCTTGGCAGCACTCCAAATATTACGGAAATCATACTGCAACTATCAATCTAGGAAGCAATCTCTAAGTATCTCTATTTGTAGAAGAGTAATATTATGCATTTAATTCCCTGTATCCATAGTTACTATTTTTCATTTTTTTTCTCTCTTAGACTAGTTTACTTATCTCTATTCTAAGTCCTCTAAGGCATGTTTCTCCTATCAATTTTGTTCTTGTCACTTCTTCAAACGAATAAGAAGTATTGAAGTCCTTTTCTTCTATATTTTCAACATAAAGTAATGGTAATGTAATACCATTTCGATCTCTCTCATCCAACATAAAGTAATGGTAATGTAATAGCATCCTCTCATATGATCTCGTCTTGAATTTATTATGATTTGATTATTAATTCTTAGAATAAAAATTTGATCTTCCCTTATTTTTTATTGTTTTTTTTATGACCTTTTCATGTTGTCCACATTTAAAATAGAAGTTAGTGTACATTCTCTTTTTTTTGTCACCTGATTTTCTCATCAAGGATAAAATCTCTAATTTCGTTAGTACTCTATCTGCATCTTCTAGAACACCAAATTTTAACCATTAAACTTGTCAATCTTAATCTTCCATCCTTTGTGTTTGTATTTGATAGCTTTTTAAATTATGGCTTAAATACTGATTGTTAAGATAGTGATAAAACATCGAACAAAAATCAGGCAAAGATAAGAGAAGGAACACAAGTGTTCACAAACACTAAGCTTCACCTGCATCCACGATCACACAAACATCAAATATTTTTGCTAAGCTTTAGAAGTGGTACACAAAGATTTTTTTTTTCATATATAGAGATGACTTAAAGTTACTGCTTGCTATATATAATGAAGAGCATAGAATGCCCTTGCTTTAATTGATGCTCACAGTGATAAAATACAACTTTCCACTATGGCGACTAAGGCTAAAGTGAGGAAGCAGGAAACCAATGAAGAAGGATTTTGCTGACTTCTTTCTTCGGGGAAGACGCATGTCAGTGTCTTGCTACTGTGTTGCTGAATGGAAACCACCTAGCCCCTTTGTCCTAGTGGAGAAGAGAACTCGACAACTTCTCTTCATTTCTCTTCATTTTCTTTCTACTATGGGATGCCAATCTTTATTTCTAAAGACGCTATCAAAAGCGTAAACAGGCAACCTACAATTAATTTGCAAGATTACATCATTTTCACAAATCTACAAATGATTTCATAGCCTCACTAAAAGGATTTAATTACATCTATGCAAATCTCAATTAAATAGTTATAAGAAATGGGAGACTTGATCATATCTTCTACATATTTGATGGGAGAAAATTTTGGCAATATAATTTAACGTTGAAATTGTCAAACCCAAAGACTATGCTTGAATCCAGGGTCAGCAGTTCAACTGATCAAATGGGTGGCTAGGCTTCAAAAATCATGCTTTGAATTTATATTTATGTTTTAGGGAGTGACCGGGGGCGGTAGAGTAACTTGAAGAATCATGAAAATGATTATGTCTCTATCAATTCCTAAATAATGCTTAAGTTTTCTTTAATATAAAAATTTATAAAACCCCACTTAATATATGCAAATATACGTGTCGAATCAAGTAATATAGTGATAGAGTAGAGTATCGATTCCACGAGGAAGAATGTTTACTTACAAATACTAGTATTGTTTGCTACAATTACAATAATTATCCTACTCAATAAGAATAAGGGCTTGTAGAGATTCAATCACTTTTGTAAAAAATATTATCAAAATAATGGATACCCTTATATGATAAAATATTTTGGATTGATAAAATGTAAATTAATATGTTTCTTAATTATTCTCTTTTTAATGTGATATTATTCAGAGCATATGCATCATCTATGTTAAGCGTAAAGAGACAAAGGAAGGGCATAACTTATTCCACTCTCAATATCACTCTAAACTCTTATAATTTGTCATCCTATAAAAATTTTAGAAAAGTGAGTAAATCATGTACTGTTAATTATCCCTTCATGACAATCTATCTCTAAAAATTTGATAGATAACAAGCACTATGCCTATGCTTGCATCATACCAATCCAATATACCTGGTTGTGTCTACTTTTCTAGTCTTGTACTCCACATTACACCTGATATTAACTACACATATGACCACTATGTGCATTAAATAAAAACCTGATATATTGAAAATATCATATCATTACTTTAAAGATTAAGAGAAATCAGTATTACTCCATATTTAATTTACATTATCAATCAAAAATTAGAAAATTTAGTCATACATGAAGAACAAATGAAGTAAACTCATTTTCATTAATTACATAAAAGAAAGGAAGTACAGAAGAAAAGATATCACCATATAGTTCAACAATCTCCTATACACTCCTCCTTGAACTTACAAATTTGCTTCCACAAACCTGACCAAACACTCTAATGAAGTGGATCTAGCGTTCTCTAAATTTTCTTAGTTATCACTCATAAGAAAATTTCATAGAGACGCTCTGAAGTCAGACTTTTACTAAATGAATGAACTCTCTTATAGACATTACAAGTGTGCTATTTATAGAAAATACAGAAAACAGATTCTGACACCGTGGCCCTCGAGACACTTGCGTCACAACACCCATAAAATGAACTAATGCCGCAACTCTGAAGGGTTTTCTCCGATGCGGCGCTTACTGGCATTGACCATTTGTTTAATGAATCGATGCATCGCTTTGCTGGCAGAACATGTCCTGAACGGTTACAATTGTAGCGATGTGGTGCTGCTGACGATTGAGTATTGTGGCGTTCAAGTGGCACTTCCTTGGCTTGGCGGTGTTGACTTTTAGCGACGCGACGCTGTTCAGCAGAGACTGAGCTTTGCGGCGCTGACTCCTCCGGTGCTACGGCTCTGTCCAGACAGAGACTGGCTTTTGAGGCGCCGAATCCTCCGGTGCTGCGGCGTTGTTTAGACAGAGACTGGGTGCTTCCATGTCCACATATTTTGGCTTCGCGGCAGTATTGTGTCCGACAACGCGGCATTGTACCGGTACTTGAAAATTTTTCCATTTTCTATATTTTTCTGCACAAATACAGCTAAAACAACACATTTTCACTGACAAATTAACACATAAAACATAACATTATTTACAATTAGCAGGGAGCTAGTTTATTAACTTCAAGATAAATCTTCTAAAAATGAAAAAAAAAATGTTGATGAAGCTGGTTCTGTAAAAAAATTAAATGAGTAATTGTTATGTCGCAGATGTTGTTTGTCAATGGGGGATGAAAAAAAGGTAGTTTAAACTTGCCTAGCATTTTCTCGCGTCAGTTAGGAACTAAATTGTAAATAAGGAAATTTATTTCCAATAAAAATCAGTTTGTGATCTTGTTCCCTATAAAAGCTAAATTAGTTTTATAGTCTCCTTGTTAGCTTAATTTAAATTTCTGGGAAATCACTGTGTTGCTTATGTTTTTTTCTATGAGAGACGGCAGAAGGAGAAATAGTTAGACTTACCTGGCATCATATTTTTCAGTTGGGAACTAAATAGGGGATAATTGATGTTTTCCTAGAAATTTAGATTCCTCCATATTCTTTTAGTTAGCAACCTGATTTCCATATTTGTTTAATCGCTTTAGTTTCTGTACTTTCTGGTTGACTCTCATTGATTCTATCTTATCTATTTTTTAGACTTTTCCATTATAAATTGAAAATGATTATCATTTATGCTCTTCATTCATATAAATTTATAGGATGCTATGCTTCATCTTCTTTTTATCATTCCTGAATCAATTACTAAGAAAAGGACATTTCAGGCTTGACTGTATCCCTCTAGTTGATAAAGCTTTCTTCTCCGTCTGGCCGCAGTAAAATATTTATGTTATTGTCGCACTTGTAAGTGTGTGTGGGACCATCATGACCGGGTGATCGCTTTACTCGAGCTTCTGGCATCGAAGTCGTCATCTGTCTAGAGACTGCCGTCGCTTGATTATGGTTAAGATCAGCGGTGCCTGAGTTTTAATCAACTGTAGAGTAGCGCTGGGCCTCCTGGCCCTCCAGCTAGTCCTCCTATTAAGGAGTACTTTATATTTTATAGACTCTAATCATTATTTTGGTCAAGGATAAGCCTGATATTACTTCTCATCCCAGTTTCACTATCAAAAGGAACAAAGTTTAAAAGGTTATTTTTATTTTATAATTGAAATGGTTAGATTTTCGTGCTTCTCCACTCCCCCAGTCAGCAGATCAAAGGTATGCTGGATTTTTTACATGTATTTTTGTTATTGTTTCAAGTTTTAATTTCTTTGTGATGAACATAGCTTTCTTGCCACTTATGCAGAAAGTAGCTCAACGTTCTATTGGAACATTGCAGACAGATTATCAAAGTGCAATTCAGGATGAATCAATAAAGTTTGTTAAAGATTCTGTAAAATCGAACCCTTTGATCGACAACTATAATTCTTCCTATAACTCTGTGGAGAGAAGTACATCTACTTACTCTCTGCAAGGTTGTTGGAGATCGGATAGCCTGAATGTTAATATTCCTGAGGATAACCATGAGATACCACAGACAGTACTGATACGTAAAAGTCATTCTCTACGCAGCATTATGGAGGAAGGGAGTGATTACTCTGGCGATGATATCACAGAGGACGATGATATTGATCATGGATTTTCATATGGTTTATTGAACGGTTGGAAATTGAAGGAAGTTCCAGAGTTATCTGATAATGCTAATTCTACAGAGGTTTTTCACCATGAAAATGATAGGAAAGATTATCAGAATCAGAAGGAAAATGACTTAATGAAATCCTTTGATGTCCTTACAGATCCCATGCATCATGAAACACTTTTCTCTATAGAAGTTTTGAAGCAACCTGATACAGATTGGCATGCTGATATTGCTGAGAAGGCTGTTGATGATGTTGCTGACTTTGGATGCTCATCAGAACATATTCCTACTTTATCAAGATCATTTTCCGTGGCTAACCTCAGAGTAAATAAGACTGAATACGGCAAAAATGACTCAAGGCATAGAAGCATTTTTCGTAGGTCTCGATCCTTTTCAGATCTAAATAACTTGAATATACTAGAAACAGAACATAAAAGTGGTGAAAAATATTTTGATTCTGGGGATACTGTTGAGAAAAATGTCATTAGTTATCACTCTAATTTGCCCCTACATGATGATGTTACTGGAAAAGTTCCATGGTATGATGATAAGGAAGTGGGAGGTCTCAGTTTGGTGAGAAGGAAAATCATTAAGTTTAATGATAGTGATGGTAAATGCTTGAAGTTGAAGTTAGACATGGATAATAAAGCTGCATGCAACTCAAAAGGTAATTTTAGTTTTGCAGACGCCTTGAGAAAATCTGAAGCAAGTAATGCTAATATCACAAGGGAGTTCCAACAGGAATCTTCTCACGACAATTGGGATCAACTGACCCCTCAAGAATTTAGTATAAGGAGAGTAGAAAATTGGATAAGTCAGATTGATATCCATTGTGACCTTATTGTTGAAGAACAAGAAGCGAGTTCTACTACTGTTTCCAAAGAGGAACCCCAAATTTTAGCTGCTGTGGATCCCCCAAAATCTGAGACTCGAAGCAACCTGGCCATGGAGGTAGCTTACAATTATATCTCTTCCATGACTTCCTCATCTTCATCAGCGCAAATGGCAAATCTTGGGTTGGTTGCAGTCCCTGTTCTTAGTTCATTTATCAGTTTGCGAGTACTAAACTTATCAGGCAATGCTTTGGGTATAGTCTATTGATTATTCTCATTAATATCAAACTCACTGTATGCTTCACAAAATGCTGCATGACTTTCTTTCCTTCGTTTTCCCAGTTCAGATAACTCCAGGATGTCTTCCAAAAGGCCTCCACATGTTGAACTTGTCAAAGAATAACATATCAACTATTGAAGGCCTCCGTGATCTATCACGTCTTCGTGTTTTGGACCTCAACTATAACCGAATAGCTAGAATTGGCCATGGTATTGTATTGTTTTCAATATTTACAATTTTTTAATTATAGCCTTTAATTCTGATGATTAGGATGTTATAATGTCTCTGCATCGCTATTGCTTTTTTTTTTCCTGTGAAAGCGGGATTCAAATAAATATTCTGCGAAGATTTTTATTTTAATTTGATACCAATCATCTGCTTATCCTAGTTATTAGGAAATTTAAGCTTTGCACTGTAACTGTTTCATATACTTCATCAACTGGGTTTGAAGGCATGATTTGTTTAGGAATTTAGTTTAGGTTTTAGGTAAATTTTAATAAAAATATATATAAATAAGGTGAGGTGTACACCTCAAACCAACGAGGTGAGGAACACCTTAAGGCAAGTCTCAGTCAAGATGAGGCGCAAGCCTCATAAAAAAAGTTCAAGGAGTATGTATTGAGGCATTTTTTACTGTAATTGTGCTGAGGCGGACCGCAAGGCGAGCCTTAAATTGTGCAATTTTAAACATTTAGTATTAAGAATCATCTCTTATGCATAAGCCATCAAAATTAGCTCACTTAACTCATATAATATCCTGTTCTTTGAATTTCATCCTTATTGTTCTAATTTTTCTCATTCCTTGGCATTGATATAAACATTGATTCATCCTTTCATAATATGGTATATATTGATACATATAAAACACACATTTTGTGGCTCATATATCATTTAGCAATTGATAGGGACATCGAAGCTTGGAAAATCTATCAGAGGCGCGGCCACCGATCTACGATCACGATCGGGCCAATATATTTTTAAGTCATCATATGTATTTATTTTTATTTATTTATATTTGTATTTACTTTTAGTTATTTTCCCCTTTTACCCCTTACTTAAGGGTGATCATATGTAAGCCCAAAAGGCATCGTCGTCTTTTGTTTTTGAGTCCATTATATGAGGCTATATATAGCCCTTATGTTCTCTTTTCATAGTTAATGAATAAATGATAAAAAATTTCCGTGTTTGAGTTCTTGTGATAGTTTGAGAGAGATTGGAGAGAGACCCCTTGGAAAGGGATTCAAATCACCCACCAGCCTTGGAAGATCTAGGTTCGTGGTTAGTTTACCTTTTATTGTTCTAATTTTCATCCTTTGCTCTTCCTCTAAGCCACGGTCCACCAATCTCCACCCGTCGGCTTCATCCCACCACCACCCTAACCCATCCCTTTTTCCCACCTAGCCGCCGCCCCTCTCACCCAAATCCCTATACCGAACGGACGACCACCCCTTTTTTTTCCCCTCCCTCATCAATTGCCATTACACCTTTCCTAAATTAGCTCTTCATATTTTAGGTAACTCAAATAATTACAAATTCAAATTTATTTAAATTTGAAATTATTAACTAAAATATAAATCCTATTTTAGGAAAGTTTCCAAATCCCTTCCTATTTGAATTTTAAATTAAATTGGGAGCTATATATATTAAAACTTACATAAATCTTGAAGAAAATGCCCGACATTGGACTCTATAGGAGAGGAGGAAGGGGGAAGAGCAGTTCTCCATAATGATGATTCAAATGAAGATCCCCTTAGTGATAACAGTGCTGATGACTTATGAGTTCTTATGTGATATTTCATTGCTATTTATTTTTGTAAATTGGAATTATATGTTAATGAAAAGAATACCGGGATTTGGGAAAGATAGAATTTTGAGTTGATTTATATTTCATGTTGTCTTATTATTGAGATATTTTGATTTCACTTCATCTCTTATGCTTTTTTTATATTTTATATTATTCACTCATTAGTATATAAAAATTTTATCATTTTATGTTTACGCAATCTTTTGATTTTGAGGCTTACGCCTCAAAATGCCTTGAGGCTTACGTCTCTCCTCAAGAATGAAAAACGCATCAATACCCGAATACGCAATTTTAAACATTGCCCATGCCCCACCTATTTAATTTCTTTCCAAAAGAAAGTCTCTCCCATTGGAATTAAATCAAACCCTCTCCCTCTCTATTGCCCGACGCCCCCTCTCTCTTTCCCCTCATTATTTCTTCTCAATCAAGGGGATTAACTAAGAAAATATTTGAATTAAATCCCCTCCCCAAATCTAAACCTGTTTTCTCTTCTCCTCTCCTCTAAAAATCTGAAACTAAATTATACTCCATGCTCTCACCCTTGACCGGCCACCTCTCTTCCTCTTTCCCTTGTGAATTTTCAAGATAAGCTCCTCCCTCTCAATAGGAGCCTTCAAGGGAAGTAATGACGATCATCTTCAACCCTTCGAAATCGATGAATGGCCGATTCCTATTTTGACTCCGGATTCGTTTACGACGAGCAAGGGAACGTCAACATTCTCCAGTCAACCTTCTTCGATGTCAACCCGGAGGTCGATAACTCCGTTGAAGAATATTTGGAGCGCATCATCTTCACACTTTTAGAAGCCATCGAAGAACAACTTACCAACGTCCAGTAGCAAATTGTTTTCGGTCATCAACAAGGGCAAGCTTCTCTCTTATTCATTTATCTTCTTATTTCACTAATCTTATAGGTGGTGATTTAATTGCAAGGATTCGTGCTTCGCTCTCTGCCTCCGCTTAGTAATCGTAGGATTTGAGTTTACTTTCTATGTTTTTAACCTTAATATTAATTTAGAGATTTTATTGAATGGCTACTTAATTTGCATCTTGTTGAATTTCTAAATTATTTTGGTGATTCAAGTGCTTAGTTTGTGATTTGGCCTAAGCATAGCAACCCCTCCTTCGTTTTCCATCATCATTTAGTGGCTAACAGTTTAATTATTATTTGCTCCTACTTAAATCGTGCAAGTTCTTACCTCATTCATCTAAAGCATACTTAGTCCTGCATCATCAATATTATATTTGAAATAAATGAGGATTAATTTGAGAATAACAAAATCCATGATTATAGCTATGTATAATATGCATGAAGCTTGTTTGATGTTTTTAAATTTCCTTAACATGCTTATCATGAAAAAAAAAAAAAAACTTCAAATGCAGACATGATAAAATCCAGAATATCATAAAAGGGCTATAGCAAATAATGAGAAGATCAAGGGTAGGTTATAGTGTTTTGGATGAATGGCCGATATTGATTCCCTTGATCTTATACTATTTATTGGGCATTTGAGCACCTTAATAATGTCTGAATTCTACGATCTTGGGCTCGTTGGATTTGCCCCTCGATTCGACTATAAACATGTCACATTTGGAAATCATTTGGTTATCCAATTTATGTTTTAAACCTTCTAAATGTGCTTCGGGCCCTTGATTTGAACCCATTTGGGCTTCAGATTGGATTGAATTTGGCATTGTTAGATTTGCCTTTTCGAAACATTCAGTTCGACTATAAGTTTGCTGAAATCGGAGTTCGGATGGTCCCGAAGTTAATTTCAGAAGTTTCATATTTCAATTTATCTAGTGATTCGTGCCCGATTAAGATAATTTTTTTAATGATATATCAATTATAAATAATCAAGTTCCTATTTCAAATTGTCTAGTGATTCGTGCCCGATTAAGATAATGTGACATGGTTATATTTATTATATAAGCAAGTCACATTTAGAAATCATTTGGTTATTCAATTTATGCTTTAAATCTTCTAAATGTGCTTCCGGCCCTTGATTTGGACCCATTTGGGCTCGAATGGGATTGAATTTGGCATTGTTGGGCTTGTCTTTTTGAGATGTTCAGTTTGAGTATAAGTTTACAAAAATCGGAGTTCGGATTGTCCCGGAGTTAATTTTAGAAGTTTCCAATTTCAAATTGCCTCGTGATTTGTGCCCGATCAAGATATATATATATATATATATATAATCAAGTTCATAATTCAACTTTAATCAGAAATAGTCAATTTAAAACAACTGCCTCAAATTTCCCATGAATAAGAGTACGCCCAAAACCGACAACCCTGAAAGTAGCGTCAAACAGAACCTGCTACAGTTCCAAGAGACACCCATGAAAATAATAAATTGCTGCACTTCTGCATCATATTGGTTTTTTGTTTCTACATTGAAATGCCTCATTTTCTTATGCTAATTTAATTTCCAAGGCAAACAAGATTTTATCTAGCATTTGTTTCTGATAAAATCCATTGATCTTAATCATAAAGGTTTAGCTTCCTGTTCCTCACTCAAGGAACTTTATTTAGCTGGTAATAAAATCAGTGAGGTAGAAGGTCTGCACCGTCTCCTCAAACTGAGCACCTTAGACTTGCGGTTCAACAAAATCTCTACTTCTAAAGGCCTTGGACAACTAGCTGCTAACTATGACTCTTTGCAAGCAATAAATCTTGAGGGAAATCCTGCCCAGAAAAATGTTGGAGATGAGCAGCTGAAAAAGTTTCTTCTTGGTCTTCTTCCTAATCTTGTCTACTACAGCAAGCAGGCTATTCGAATGGGCTCAAAGGAAGTTTCAGACAGTGCCGCTCCGGCTGTTGCTTCACCTCAGTTTGATAGAGGCTTAAGAGTTGAGCACAAGAATTCACAAAGGGGATCTCGTGGCTCAGACCTTAACCTGTTGGCATCAAACAATGGACAGCAAATTCTTGCTACTCCACCACCATCAAGGAAGCCTTCCAAGGAAAGGCATGTGCGGTTGCAACTGCCACCTGCTTCACTAAACCAGCCAAGCTGCGTTCGGATACTGGCAAAAAACCACTTGGTATCAACACTAATGATGCTATGAAGCGAAGCTGAAGCACTGATGTACTTCGAGGCTTTTTCAAATTGTAATTGCAAGAGCAGATGAACTATGGCTTGTATGAAAGAGATGCTGCTTGCAGTCTAGTCTGGTCCTTGAAATAAACTTCTGCCAGCACCAGTCTTGTAATTTCCAGGGTATCTTTGTTGGTTCTTTTAGTGGGTTGAAATCTCCCATGCATGAATTCCTTATTTGTTTGTTGTTTCATGCAGGTTATGGCTATTGCGCAGAAATAAATGATGGTACGTAGCTGTTGATAAATAATTGGAGGTAGGCTTTCTTTCATTTGTTAGTATTCATTCCTTTCACCCTTTATAAATTGGAGAATTTCAGTTATGTGTATTATCAGACTCAGTTGTAAAGTTTGAACAAGAGTTAAAGTACATACTTGTAGCTCAATTATGATAAAACATCTGAGATTATAAATAAAATGATCACTTCTATTAGATATAATGTTGGCAGTAGAAGGATATCAAGATCAGACTATAAATTTTAACTAAGCTCAAAAGAACAAAAGGGTTGAGAGGGGTTAAGTTTCAATACTTTTTCTAAATGAGTTGGTCTAGAAAACATTTCATCACATCTTTTTGACAGCGAAAGACAGGCTGATTGAGATATAAATACAATCCAAAAAGATGGGAAGAGTCTAAACAATATATAAATGTATATATGATGGATTTTCATATGCATCATAAAATTCTCTTGTAAATCTATATAACAAGGAGAATTTTAGATAACTTAATAAACTTAGGTTTCATTTTGGACGGCTTACTGCTTCTTAATGCAACTTTTTAATACAAAAATTAAATTTTTTAACTAAAAAAATGTTTTAAGAAGTAGTAAGAAAGCCATACCAAATGAAGCCTTAAGCTCCTATTTGAAATCTCTATCCTAGTCGACAAAAAGCTGTTTGATGTAGAAGTTGGGCTTAACTAGAATGCTATTTTTTCCTGCTAAGTTGCCTAATAAATTCACCCAGAGTTGCCTAGTTGAGGATGTAAGCTAGCCTGATGAGGAAGTTTTCATAAACTTCTTGAATGAGTCAATTTGCAGGGGATGATGAGTTCATGTTGCATTAGCAAATCCATAGTGGTAACCTTCCTCATAAGGTCATTATTGACTCGTGATTCTATTGCGTGCCAGTAAAAATTGTGGTCTCATTGTGTAGTGATTTCAAGGATTCTTTTAGGGGTTATTTTTTTGGAGGGGTTTTAGGTGTAGTGAATGATAAAAGTGATGCGTTCTAGGAATGTAGGTGTTTGGTTTGCAGAAAATTAAATTCAACATATTGTTAGATGAATTTGAAACACAGCTCTTACTTTTTTATTGTATTCCCTCTTCAAATCTTTTTATTTCAATGATGATTTATTCAGTTATCAACAACCCTAAGATCTTCACAAAGTTATTGTGGAGGTTCACTTCCTCCATCATGGCTGGAATGTGAAGTTCCTTATGCTAAATCTAAAACTTGGTGTATAAGATTATCAAGTTCATCTACTCACTCTCTTAAATAGATTTGTATTTCTAGTGACATCAATTTAGACTTAACCTACAAGTCCTATTCTTTTATGAAGTTGTTTAGATCTTATACTTCTTTGGTCTCATATTGGGTCAGGTGATGTTTTACTCCTTTGAAAGCATGATTTCTTTCATCATCTTTCTCCATGAGCATAGGATATGGTGGACCCTGATCCTCCTCAGAAATATGTTTGTTATAAATAGATTTATAAAGTATAATTTTTAAAAGAATGTCAAAATAGAAGGGTTAGAGAATTAAAAATAAAAGATTGAAAAAAAGAATTTTTTTGTATAAGTCAAACATAATGCTTAGGTAAAAAAAATGGCCTCTTTCTCCCCTTGTTGGACATTAAGCAATATCCGGGTAGATTTCAAAGATTGTTTGGAAGTGACCCATATGATAAATAACAAGTACAACTCACCAAATAAATAAATTTTGTCAGGTGAAACTTGAAAGATGCATAAAATGCTTTCCTATATCATTGGTTCTTGATGATCTAACCAAGGCCATTACATTGTTAAAGTTACCTTGGCGATAAATGTGATTCTTCTAGCCCTTATAGTGAGCAAATATTAGTAACTTGAACTTGTATGTAGAGGGTTCTTTTGCTGTCTCGGGCATAAATGGGAGAAGATAATCTTACATTCTTTTTGTCTGAGTGTTATCAAGAGGTCGGGCTCTTTAATATAAGATATGTGACTTATTGATAAATAACTAGAAATAGATGAAATCAATAGAGTTACCTAGGACATCAATAAAGCATCCTATCAGAGTCAACAAGTATAACATGATTGGAGCCTTAGGAATGATGTTTTAAGTTGGAGTTGCTATTCTAATAGGGTTAGTGACTAAAGAAAGAGGTGTAATAGGACAAAGCATCAAATGGAGAAGAAAATTCATCTTTTTAGAGAGCTCCAAGAATTGAGCTATTATGATGGAGGTCTCCAAAGGTTAGGATAAACCTTAGCAATCACCATTGGTGTAAGGCACAAAGGAAGAAGCAAGAGGTCTCAGGTGGCTACCATGCATTAGACATTCCTCCATCTAATTATTCATCAAAATTAGATAGGTTTGAATTAAAACACACACACACACACAAAAGCAAGAGCAACATAGAGCTTTCAAGGAAAAAGGATGATAGAGCTTCATTGTAAAAAACATTATTTGGGATTGTGTGGAATTTGACTATATATCTTTGGGTTGGATCTAAACTCAATCTATTAACTTGAGTGGACACTGCTAATCAAAAGTCAATAAACAAAAATTTTATATGAACTGTATTAAGTTTTACAAGTTGTCTAAGCTTCATCAATATCTTAGCCTAATCGCTTGACTTAAAAAATTGGCTTCAACCTCCATGAAAGCTTTGAAATTCATCAATTTCTTCCTCATCATACGATAGTTGGACATTCTACAACAATAACTCTACTTAGGTCTTCAAGTTTAATCCCAATATGAACTTAAAAAGCTTGTCTTCATCCATCATGTTCTGTATCTCCCACGTTAATGAACTAAACTCCTTAATGCAATTTTGATTTGCTGAAGTAGAGAAAGTGCATCGCCAGTAACCCACACAAAAATGATATGAAGGAATTACTTGTACATTTCCTTTTTTCAATACCTCTCATTTGTAATAGAAGGTCACCTTCTTTGGAGACTCACTTGCATGTTGTGGATTTGCCAGTCCATAGGAAAACAAGTTAACATTGATAAGCTATGATGCACAGACTCAACAACACGGATACGATACGAAATGTACACGAGATATGTCAATTATTGAAAATATAGAACACGGATACGAATTAGACGCAGTATTATAATTTTTATATTTTAAAAATAGTGTATAAAAATTTAATAAGTATAATATTAAAAAATTTAGGAATAATACGTCATTTAACTAGAATTTGTGCTTAAAATGATTAATATTACGACGTTGAGAGTTGGGCATCGATGTCGTGTATCCGGCATCGAGAGAGGAGATAACAATGCTATTGAGAGTCTAGTGTCAATGTTATGCAATAGATATCAGGAGTCAATGTCAAGTAGGCATTTGTCGTCGATTTTAAGAGGGTGTTGGATGTCGATGTAAGACAACGTCGGACATAAATGAGCTGTCAAGTTGTGGGAGTAGAAATTCCTAGCGTCGAGCATCAATGTAAAGACTGTGTTCAACTTTGATGTTAAGATGATTTTAAAATGCCGATATTGTAACGATGTCAAATGTCAATGTTAAGATGACATTGGAGATTGTTGTGAAACCAAAGTCACAACATGCCAAAGAAAAATGAAAATGAGAATATTCTATGAATGAGGTAATGAACGAGTGGGATTGATTTCGTGTTGTGGATAGGAAATAATAAATTTAATTTTTATATTATAAATAAATAAAAATTTTAAATACAAGAAATTATATTTTAAAATTTTATAAAATATTTAAAACGCACGTGTCCAATTTATATTTAATTATTTTTAATCAGACATATTTTTGGCGAGTCTTACACGTATCAGAGATGTGTCGGACGTGTGTCATGTCGAATACTTGTTAAATACTGCATGCCTCTTTGAGGAGGAGAAGTGTCAGTGCATCATAGTTGATAAGTTGCATGACATCAAACTAATGATGCCATTGCTTCCTCAAGAACTCAATAAAAGATCTGTAATTATTGGTGTAACTTAATCAATTGGTCTTCCTAATTTCCTCCCATCATGGTCTTCATGCAAGAAACTCCATCTTGAATTGAATTTCTGCTCACTATCAAGATCTCTTAACTCAAGAGATTATATACCAATTATCATGTTGCATAGAGTATAACCAAATAGAGTCTTTTTAAATGATCGAACTTTAGGGAGGATGCTTATCAAACGATATTTCTGGAGATAATTTTGTAATGTCGAAGCTCCTGCTATTAATAGATAGCTGTTACAATTTTTTTTTTTCAATGTGATCTAATATTAATGTCGTAGAAAAGCCAAAACAAAATTGAATCTTTCCAAAAAAAAAATTCTAACTCAAACTGCTTCAATATAAATATGTTCCATAAAAAATAAAAAAATTAATTATTCTACTCAAAATTTTATTAAATAATCTTAAATTTTCTTTTTCAAATGAGTATGATATATAAATAATTTAATAATTTATTAAAGTTCTTATCACACTTATCTCAAAATAAATCCAACAATTTTAATATTCATCATGATTTTTTTTTTTGTGTGACATTTGAACTATTTAGGCAAATTCACATGCACATCACAAACGCAAGACCACTTATTAGCCAAAGTCCCCAACCAACGAGAAATTAATCTGTGCGGAGACCGACGATTAGAACCATCTAAATTTGTTGCCCTTTAGCTATGATTTTACTGGGCTTTTGCAAATATTCAACAAAAGCACAATAAATATGCAATTATGAATGCACTTTTGTTACCCTTTTGTTGAGTATTTACAAAAACACAACAAAATGATAGCAAATAAACCCTAAACCCTAAATGTATAAATAATTTAATAATGTATTAAAGTTCTTATTACACTTTGTCTAAAAAAATCCAACAATTTTAATATTCATCGACCTTTTTTTTGCAACAATTGAACTATTAAAGCATATTCACACACATCACATTCGCAAGATCCCCTGCTTAATAGTCAAATATATTCTTATAAGTTGTGCATGAAACCTTTCCAAGACAATATTTTTTCCTCTTTCACAATGCACACCATTACTCCTAATCTAACATAATGTCCTTCAATGTATTTCCTAATCCATTAAAAATACAATTCATACACTTACTAAATATTTTTCACTCTAATTTTGGAAAAATTATTAGGTCTGGACACCAGACGTAACTCTACATCCGGATGCCAATAACTTGTCGCCACGTGCTCTACACCAGACGCAGCCCGACGACCCAACCCAGACCGGAACTCGGTATTACTAGGTATTGCTCGGTATTGTTAGGTATTGCTTGGCAATAACGAGAAATACCGCTCTATCAAGACCAATAACTAGCAATACTGAGCAATACCGGGTTATTGGTATTGTCCGATATTGTTAAGTATTGGTCTTGACAGATTGATATTTCTCGTTATTGTCGAATAATATCTAGCAATACCCCGGTCTGCACAAATCAGCCAATACATAGCAATACCGGATCGGGTCGTCGAACAACGCAATAAAGAGTAAGAAAGAGTAAGAGCACGTGGCAACATATTATTCGCCCATTTTTGTTAGCTCTGTCACAAAACATATTAGCTTCTCATTTTACAACTACAGCTAAAATTTCAAGCAATTTATTGTTGACCGAACATATCAATCAGCAAATCTCAGCAACTTAAAATTTGAATTATATCCAAACAACTAATGCACCTCAATTCCTGCCATTCCAAACTGGAGCTTCAGTTATTGCTTCACCGATTTTTTATTACAATAGCATTGGCCTTCAACACTTTGAATGGATACGATTTTGATCTAATGACCATTCCTCAAAAGTTGAGCTCAAATACAGAGAACCAAGCAGATGAGGAAACAAAAGGATAAACATAACGGCCATAAAAAGTGAGAAATTATTATGTGCAGAGACCGGACGCATAACTTCAGGATGCGTCACGTCAGCGGTACCGAGCACATGAGTGACGTGACACAATCTGATTGATCTCCGGACGGCGTTCAGCGTCCGCACATAATAATTTCTCCGTAAAAAGTTAGTTTAAAACGAGTCCCATTATAATAAAAAACCTCTTCCATAATAAATATATTTGAACGCAGGATCAGTTGATTGGGAGTTTTGATTACCAACCAAAAGAACCAACCTCGGACTCGAGTCTTATATATGTGTTGTGCATGTCAGTTTACCCTTATATATATATTGAAAGCAGATTGAAGTCAGTAATATCCTAAAATAAGCACAAATTGTCTCAACAGTATAAACACTTCAGTTTCCAAAAGATCAGACATACAGCAAGCAAGCTTCTGAAGAAAACTTAGAAACCAAAGGAAAAAAAAAGGCAATCAGCAATCATCCAAACTGGTGGAATAGGGCAGAGTACCCTTATAGCTATCCGATGTTCAAATCTCCAATCTCTGACTGGTTTTTTTCTGAAACAAGGCAACAAGGGAACGTCAGTTGAGAATTACTAAATAGTTTTGAAACTACTTAGCTCTTCGCAAAGTAACGTAGATGTGGAAATATGTAGTCTATGGAGATATTTGTCCAATGTAAGATAAGTCAGACAGTTTCACACTACTAAGATTTGACAGTTTGGTCAAAACTTGTCAACTAAAAAGAAAAGATGTCCAACAATGCTGGTTGCTTGAATATTTTATGTATAAAGAGTTATATATAAAGCATATCCACAAATATACACATTATTTATGTTTTTATCCAATCATGACTCAAAATTAACACGAAAACAACACACTCGATATCAGGGCATGAGTGTAGACCATCCAACTTGAATTAGTAATTTACTAAGCTAGAAACAACTTTCATGGCCCATCATTGTCAATGTGTGTAACAGTTATATTGAGTGTGTTGGCCTTGCCGGACTCTATAATTAAAAAAAAAAAGAACATTAAACACAAATTTTGATACGTTGGAGGCAAGTCCACATCCAGCACATGACATAGAAGATTTTCGAAGTGTTGATGAATATATTAAGTTAAAAATTAGTTTAAAGTATAGTTAAACATAAACCATAACCTATATGGGCAATTATCCATGCTAATTAATTTTAACCATTGTATAAAAAAAACAATTCAAATAAATTTAGATTTATCCCTAAAACTATTAGTTTTTAAATTTTGTGCAAATCCTGGTAAAAATATTAAGGCAATATTCTCCAGCAATGACCCCCCAACCATTGCGTCAGTAGTTGTAGCAATATATTTTAAATCTCTTTTGCGAATCCTCTCCAAAAAAATCTCTCACAACTCCAAAATCCGTGAAAGGCTAAGCACCTCAAAACTACTCAAAGACTAATGATGACAAAATTTAGCACCTATAAAACCTTTGAAACATATCTATTACATATGGAAAAGGATCGATCTATTAATATCAAAGCGCACCTGGCATTGCATATTTGCGCCCATGAAGTTGTTATCTTCTCACTCTACAACCTAGCATTGGAGCAGCTGCACAGCACAAGATTGATCCACCTTATAATCTTTGGCAATCTGCTGCTCAACATGTGCACACATACATTAGTGTTGAAACTTGATTTTTTTTCTATTTCCTTAACTTGCGTAGTTTCAACACAAATGACAAATTTTGGAGTAGCGCCACTTGAAGGGTGCATCCAATTATATCATGCAAGAGTTTGCGTTCATGAAAATCCCTTACAAAGTATAAGAATTTTAGCATTTCTTGTGAACCTAAATCTTACTTCACTAAAAAATATCAACGATACCAAACTCTTTTTAAGGCCCAATACATGCCCAATTCCAATCAATATCCTAATCGCGCCATCATGTATCTCCAACTTCATCATATCAAAATTGATTGTCACGCACCTTGCATTGTTTATCATATAAACATAAAGGCTAGCACATAGCTCATATGTGAAGAAATACTACTTATGGGAGACATGGTAAAAGCAAGTTGCATCTAGAACCTACTAATTTTTGCATTTGTCTCCAAGAGCTATCCAAAAAGAATCATCTAAATCCAAACCTAACCAATCTATAACAAAAACCGTATCAGCTAACACAACATTTTTCTTGTTATCATGGCATGTTGCTCCTTCCACCTCAAAACTTGACAAGTGTCATTTTCGTTTTTGCAATATGAGTCATGTCTTCAAACCTTTCATGGGACTTATCATGCCTAGAGATAGAACATTTCTCAAAATGTTTACCCCTAACAATCCATCATTTCTTTCTTCTCACACCCCCTTCAAGCTTAACAATAACATCTTTAGAAAGGTGATACTCTAAGCAAATTGTATTTCTACCAAATAACAGTGTCACAAAAATGCTCATAAGAGAGAAAGAGCTTAGAGTAACAAAGCTTGATTTTCATCATCAAACATCACATATATATTCGCACAATGGTTTCATTGAGATTATGAAAACAAATATCAGTCATGAAGACTCAAAAAAACTTAGGCTTCACTCAAATGTTTCGGGAAAAAAATATATACACAAGAGTTTTACCTACTCAAGTAGCATATTTACAGGTCAAAAATAAAAATCACATGAATAAACGAAAAACATATAACATTAGTTATAATTATCAGCTAATCTTCAATCACCTTAATCCTTCTTCTCCTTTCAATTATATTATGAATGAACTAACAAAATCCACTAAAATTTAATTAACTTCATATTATGTCACAAGCAAAATCCAATTAAATCTATGATTATCACACAGGAATTCCCAAGCCATTTTATGCCCCTTTCTAATTTCAGCTTGCTTGCAGAATCATGTAAGCAGCTTGCGGCCCTCCCTCCAGATTGACATAACTATGATGTTCAATTTCTGAAGTAGCAAATGCAGAAGAAATTGAAGAATCAGAAAAAGATAGGATTTAAACAGAAGAATTCACTAGGCCCTTCTCATGAGCAAGTTGAGAAGAAGCTAAAAGAGATAACGATGTTCCTGTTCAGTAAACACAGCTGTGGGAAATATATTTCAGATCGGATGCAAAATTGTATCACAAAATAGAGTCACAACACACAATGATCACTTAGACATCTCTTATAGAAGAATATCTGCATATTACAATAGGAAAGAAACAAACATTATTATTTACGGCACCCTTCAAAGCTAACTTTTATTATTTACTAAACAAACACCCATATAAGTATTTATCAGAAAAAGAAACAGCACCCTACCCTTCAAAGCTAACAAGGACAACTTAGTTAAGCCTCCAAGAGAAAAAAGTATTTTCCACTAACCAATCTTTTTTCTTAGGACATGTTTGACTTGATGCAAATGTTTGGAAGTATTTGGAGCTAAATTTTGAAAATGAGTTTCATTAAAACAAATTTCAAATATATTTGTTCGTTTTGCATGTACTATATTTTGGAACGCCGTTTCAATATTTGTTTAAACTCCGGTGAGTTTCATTTTTAACCATTTTATTAAACTTAAAATAACTATTATTATTATAATAAATAGAAGTATTCTAACTCAATCTTCCTTTAACCTTCTGTTCTTAGATTGTTAGTTTGTGCAAAAAAAAAAAGGAAAAATGAATGTGTCGTTCAATCCCTTATAAGTCAAAATTCTCACTTTTATGGAGGTGGCCATTTAATTTGTGCCAGACAAACGCTCATACTGAGTTCCATAACTCAATTTCAATCATATTCAAACGTAGAGGTTTATAAAACCATGGCACAAAAAAGACGTATGAATCTTTCTAAAATCCAAAAACAAGAAGCCCTAACCTTTCAGTCCGTCCGAAGCAACATGGAACTCCTCCTCCTCCACGGGTTGCAGTTCCAACTCCTTGTCTACCGCCGCAGCAACACCATCCCCAACCAACACAACGCCTCCACCACCAGCTTCATCAGGATAACGCACCACGATGACGGGGCAGACACAGTGGTGAACGCAATAATCGCTGACGCTTCCAAGCCTCCCATTGCTGCTCCTCGTAGATGCCCCGACACCCCTGCTTCCCATAATCACAGCACAAAACCCAATCCTCTCGACTTCGAGGCAGAGCCTCTCCTTCATATCATGGTCTTTAACGATGTGGATCTTGAAAGGAATCTGCGCCTCGACAAGCGGATGGGCTAGATCCTGCGCCTTAGTGGTAGTGAAGGCATCGAAGTCATCTTCCAGCTTCTGCTTCGACTTCTCGGATTCGGTCTCCTCGGCCGCCTCCATGACAGAATGGTCGATCGAGCCCCAATCCGCGCCGTAAAGTACGGAGGTGGGGCGGACATGGAGAAGAATAACAGCGTCGCCTGGGCGGAGATAGTTCTGCACCGCCCACTTCACGGCGTAAGCACTCTCATCACTCAGATCAACCGCGATAGCGATCCGGCGGTGTGAAGCAGTGTTAGGGCTCGCCGCTGCGGCGGATGAAAAAAACAAACGAGGGGAAGAAGGCTGAACCGTCTGCACCGCCGCAGTAGCAGCTACGGCTGGCGATGTCGGTTCCGGTGGTTCGGCGACTTGCATGCCGCTTGACGAATTACGATAACCACTTCTAGGGATTCTCTCAGACGAACGAACTCCTCTTAGTGTTCGTTTTCTCTTCACGAGAAATCTCAGGACGAAGCGATGCGCGTTGCTTCGCTTGCTAGACGAGGCTCGAGGAGTAAAAGGAGTCTGTGTAACGAACTTTTATTTCATCCGCTGCAAGGACATAGAGGAACGTCCGGCGATTTCCTGCTAAAAAATTAGGTATTTGTTCGATATAATTAGGTATTATTTAATAATAATGAGGAATATTGTTTTTTGAAAATCAATACCAAGTTATATCAAGCTGTACCGAGAAAATACCAAGTTGTACCGAGTTATATCGAGCTGTACCGAGAAGACCAAAAACTCGGTATAACTTTTGTATAACTCGGTATTTGCTCGGTAAAGTCCGATATAACTCGGTATTGGGTTTTCAAATGATGCTGGTATTCTTCGTTATTGTTTGACATTGCTCGGTATTTGCTCGGTACAACTCGGTATTTGGCGGGAAATTGCTCCGAGGAACATCCGGTCGGAGTACGTAATAATTGTTCCTGTGTAACAAGTGGCGAATGTGTTAGCTAAGGGAACATTCAGATATTTAGAAGCACGCTTGAGCGTGACATTATTTGGATAATTTTCTTGTCGAGGATGGAGAAATTATTCATTTATTCTGTGCGGGATAATTGTGACAGCGAAATTGTACATATGAATATTCATTTTAATTTCTTATTTTATTTTTTTTCTTGTTAGTCTGATTAACCCGGCCAAAAAATTTTATGTTCAAATTAGGGCTTAGGATTGGAGTGATTATTATGTGCGGATATCGGACTGTCCTGAGGTGAATCAGAGTGTGTCACATCACCCTGGTACACACCGATACAAAGCCATGTTTCACAGCAAAAGAGTGATGCGGTGCACTCTGATTCTACTCTGAATGATGTCTGGAGTCCACTCAGAATAATTTTTCTTAGGATTAGGACTCTTTTTTAAAATGAAATTATGCAAAAGTATCATAAATTTTAAGATTTTAGCTCAATAAATTTTTCATAGCTGGTGAAAAAGAAGAAATGAGGAAAAGTCGATAAACTTTTCATGATTGGTAATAAAAACAAACGGGACTAAAAAATTACTCTTACAATAAAAATTTGTCGAATTTCGCCGGGGGGCGGGGGGGCATTGTTCCCTTTGATCCTGAACGTATTCCCTAAGTGTCCCAAAAAAAAATATCATTCCTTCATCCTATAGATCTTTCACCTTCAACTCTTCATCTTCGTGAACGTTTGCATATCACCATCGGCCCGGACGATCCTGGGAAAAATATCACTTTTCCCAGCAGCTACAGCAACAACAAAGGAACGAGGTCTCACATCATCTACTTGAAGAATAAACATCCTACATCAAACCAATCTTCATCTTCATCGATTTTTACTCCTTCCTTCTTCCTAAGTAGCTATTAAAAAGTTATTGAGCTAAAATCTTAAAAAATACGAAATTTTTGCAGGTAGTTAATTTTTTTTTTAAAAAAGAGTCAATTCTAAACCCTAAATTTGAACATGAAACTTTTGGGCTGGGTGGGTCGGGCTGACAAGAAAAAAAACAAAATATGAAATAGAAATACATACCCACATGTATAATCTAGATGTCACAATTTTATTGGAGTATGAACATAACACTAAGTCCAAACTCCCTTCAGAATAATCTATTCTAGAATGAATAATATTACGTGTTGATAGCTTAGCTTAACGTGTTGGGCCAATAGTAATCATATCTCCGATAGGGGTGTCAATTTCGGGTCACGGGTCGGGTTCGGGTCAAACCCGAAACTGACCCGGCACTATTCGGGTCAACCCGACCCGTTTTTTTAAAAACGGGTCAGTTTTCTTGACCCGAACCCGACCCGCTTCGGGTCCGTGTCAACCCGATACGACCCGAATGACCCGTTTCCAACAAAAAAAATGTTAGTTTTCGGGTCAAAAACGAATCTATATCCTCTATTTCGGGCCAAAAATGGCTATATCTCCTCTTTTTCGGGTAAAAAATGGGTCAAAACCAGGTCAATCTCGGGTTGCCGGGTCAAAATCAGGTTTTCGGGTCAAAATCGGGTCAATTTCGGGTCAAAGGATTAACCCGAACCCGACCCAATTTTTGAAACGGGTCGAAATGTTGAACCCGAACTCAACCCGTTTCGGGTTCGGGTTGACCCTAACCCGAAATTTTTGGGTTGGGTTCGAGTCGGATTTTCGGGTCGTGTAAAATATTGACACCCCTAATCTCCGATTTGCATTTTTTTATTGCAATTTTTTCTTCATAATATACAGTGTTCCTTCTAAAAAAATGATAGAATATAATTCTAGATTTATTTGCTAATCTGAATAGGAATTGTTCTATCACTTAATTCTTTGATTTTGTTCAAGGTTTTTATTATATTACCTTATTGAAAACTCCATAAAAAAATGTTCTTGATAGATTTTATTGAATTTCATTAATCCTTTTATGGATTATTATGTAAAAAAAATGGTCAAATATTTTTCATATAATTTTTTATTTTGTTTATGAATATAAAAATTTATTAATATCTCATTGGAGCATCTTCAAAAATTACTCCAACACTCATCTCTCTCCTCCAGAAATAACATATGAAACGGGATTATTTTCAAATGTATCCATGAAATTATTCTATGCAGAGTCCGAATATAGAGGATCATCCGGAGTGCTGCCTACGCACTGCGTACTTATTGTGTATGCATTAGGTACGTGCTGCGTATGTACTGCATATTTATAGATATGTAACAAAACTTAAGCCAATCATTAGTTTTGAGTATTTGCTGAGCATTTAGTGAGAATTTTTTTGTGTTTTTACTGAGTATTTAGTGAGTATTGTTGATTTGCTATTTATTTGCTACGTATCTACAAATACGCAGTATGCACGCAGCAATCAGAAGATCGTCTATGTTCAAACTCCACACAGAATAATTTCTCGTGATCAACAGGGTGGGGTTAGTAGTTTATTTCTACATCTCAAGCTAAGGACAATTGAATTTTTAAAAAATAATCTCATCAAGGACTTCAAGGGTGAAAGATCAGTTACGCATCATATTGGAATGAGTAGAAGTAGCTTCAATAACAATAGCTTTCCCTTATGGTTGAGTTAAGATGGTTCGACAGGCGAGAATAATCATGTGTTAGGTTTAATGATGAATTTCTTTGAATGGGACCTCAATTTGTTCTTCGTAACAATAGTGTTACTAATAGATGGTTCGTCAATGTGGAGCTTTTATTCTGTACGGACACCGGACGGGAGAACTGTCCGGTTAAGTACTGGGAATCTAACGGTATCTAAGGGTACCGAGCTGGTTACCCAGTAATGTGGAGACGTGGCGCATTTTTATTGGTCTCTGGACACCCTCCGCACTCCGCACAGAATAATAAATTGTGGTCAAAATGGATAGTGTGAATCTAAGGCTGAACACTTAGGAAAGTAAGCTAACCGATGGACAACTCGAATCTGCCTTAAGTAATTCTTGTTCAAGTTAGTGATTCAATAAATTTGAACGCTCTTTAAAACCTCTAATGTTAATTGAACCAAGGTTTAATATATTCTAACTTCTTTATTTATATTCATGAATTAGCCAGTATCTTATAGAGGATTGATATTAAACTTGGTAATTACTAGTATATTATTTAATTTAAAGTTAATTAAATATGACTTCTTTAAATGCCTATTTAATATAAATATATTATATATTTATTAGATTTAGCTACTTTCCCAAATCTTTTTTAGGACATTTAAGTCAATTAAGAAAAACTCACACACATACATACATAAGCTTCCCCATAAACCTCGATTTCTTCGCTTCCAATCCTATCGAAAATCTAGAAAACACTAAAAAAATTGTCCCAAATAAAACCTTAATACTCATTGTTTGAATTCTATTATTTATACCTTATCAAATGACTATGAGCATTCCCACATTCTAAATAAATGCATAGAAATTTTTTTCATCTCCAAGCCAAACCACTCTGCTATTGCCTATTGTCGGCAAGCTAGTAGGATCTCTTCCCATCAACGACTTGCCTTTGATGGAGCCTTGATTCAAGTGTTCCTAAGAGCTAAGTGTTGCATCCAAGAGTATTCGCGGTGGTAGAGAAATATAAAGTTTAAAATCTTAGTGTTGTACGAAAATCTGCATGCATTCAGATAAGAGAGAGGGTATGCAGTATTTATAAAACACCAAGATTTTTACATGTAAAACCCCTAAAAAAGGGGGAAAAATCATGGGGTCTTGCCCAGTATAAATGAATCCACTAGTATTGTAGTTGATTACAAATGAGGTCCTTCCTCGGGAGAAGGCATTAGCTTGATGTACATCTTATAAAGTACATTATATGGTGAGAATATAAAGCATCACTGTTGATGTGCTTGTTTGGTGTAAATGACTATAGTCAGTGTGCGACGTAAGTCGAAAGGACCGTAGTCGGTAGTAGGGGTGTCAATTTCGGGTCACGGGTCGGGTTCGGTTCGAACCCAGAATTGACCCGATACTATTCGGGTTCGGGTCAACCAGGCCCGTTTTTGCAAATTAGTCGATTTTTCGAACTTGAACACAACCCGCTTGAGGCTCGGGTCAACCCGACCCGACCCGCTTCGGGTTCGATCCTCCAGCATCTTCCACGCTGTCGCACGCGATTCGGTCCTTCGGCTGTCCGGCAGTAAGACACGGCAGCAGCCGCCGGCTGGGCAACGCGGCGAGCAACACAAGGCAGCAGGCAGATGGCGATGTGACTCGTGCAGGCGGTGATGTGACTTGGGCAGCGGGCAGATGGCGTCATGGCGACTCCGAAAATGCTAGACATCCTAGACTCGACGTCTTGAGTCTCGACCCTCATCCCAAAGTGGTGAAGCTGCTAAGCCTTTCGACGAGGAGTTGCGGACCACGCGCTCACACGGGCAGCCGGGGCGAGCAACGTGGGGGAGGGGCAGCCGGGGCAGGCAACGCTGGTCAGCCATTTTCCAGGTCATTCCCGGGTTTCATGGTCAACCCGAACCCGACCCGATTTTACAAACGGGTCGGTTTTTAGGACCCGAACCAGACCCACTTCGGGTTCGAATCAACCCAAACTCAAAATTTTTGGGTCGTGTCCAATATTGACAGGTTTAGTCAGAAGGATTGCAGTCGGCGGGCGACGTTAGTCTGAAAGACCGTAGTCGGCAAGAGACGGAGGTCAGAAGGACTAGTTCTAGTAGAAGTCCATCAACAGACAGAAATCCAACATCAGATAGATGTCAGGTGAAAGTCTGACAATTAGTAGAAGTCTAACGTCAGATAAAAATTTGGCGAAGAGCGGCGAGGTCCTGACACAGAATAGAAAGATAAAGAGACAGCGTTGTTGTGGCGAGAAAACTCTGACGTTAGTGGTCATACTCGGCGGCAGAATTCCGGCTGTCACTTGAGAAAGTACTATGGGTGAAACTCCAGCTTTGCTTGGACGGGATCGTTGCTGGCAATTCCCGCGTCACTGAACAGAATTCGGCGGCCGTGGTCTCACAGCAGGAGTCTTCTCCTCCTCCTCTCCTCTCTCCCCCCCCCCACCCCCCCCCCGCCCCCCCAAAAAAAAAAGAAGAGAAATGGAGGGCTCTTTATACATTTATGGAGTGATCCCCACTCACTCCGTGAGAGACCTCGCGCGCTCTCAGTATATAAGACTCACTCGCCCTGATATGAATCCCTTTATCACTCTCTCACTCTCACTCAGGACATGTTGAAGGTCTTAATGACTTCAGAATCGGCGATCTTGGGCTCCGTTGGATTCTTCTCGTTGAGCGGCCGATTCGACATAAGGCTCCATCACACTCCTCACCTCTCTCGTAATACATTGTGCTACGAACTTTCCAATAGGGCTTGGATCCTTGATCTGGACTCATTTGGGCTCAGATTGAGTCGATTTTGGTGTCATTGGGTTTGTATTTCCAAGACAATCAGTTCGACACCAAGTTTACTGAAATCGAAGTTCATATGATCCCAGAATTAATTTTTGAACTTTCTAGCTTGATTTTGCCTCGAGATTCGTGCCCGGTCAAGATAATTTCTTGATGACATATCACTAAGCTTTCTATAAAAAGTTAGGAACCTTAGGGTTTTAAGTGTTATTGTGTAGGAATGGTGGTGAAGAGATCAGCCAAGCAAGAGAAACTCTTGAAATCGAGATCATATAAGATTTGCTTAAAGTTTAATGATTTGCTAATATGAAAAAGTTTTGGCCTTGAAAATACTTGGAAATGGTTTGTTAATGTTATTATATTAGCCCTAGAGTTTGGTATTTTTCAAGAAGATTAAAATTGAAAAATAAGAGCACAATCAAGACTAAAGTTTCGTTTGGGACGGCTTTTTTACTGCTTCTTAAAAAAAAAAAAATTAGTACAAAAATTAAAAAGTTATTTCAATAAGCAGTAAAAAAAACCTCCCAAAAGAAGCCTAAATCATGTATTACCATATTTAACATATTTTGAGAATAGCCCTATTCATTTTGAGTTTTCTTATAAGAGATAACTGGAAACTCTTAGAAGTAGTGTGGGTATTCTTTAGATTAGCAGTTTATGAGAATTTTTCAATAGGATTAGAGTTGAGAAAAGATGGCAAAATCAATACTATTTCGTGAATGCCATGATCTGATTGAATTGACACATCCTCAATTTTTTCTAAGTGATTGAATTATTGAAGGTAATGAATAGAAGATGTAGTAGTAATAGTAGTAGTAGAGAAAGAAATCTTCACATAAACTATAGAATAAAATATTAAAAAGAAGCCCACGCTAAGCTATATGTTGCCACAATCACCAAGCCTAGAGAAGGAAGAAATGTTGGGAAACAATAGCAACTTGTTTTTACAATTTGTACAATAATTGTTCATTACAACATTTCTTATAATATTAAACATCATTCCTATTTGTAAAGAAGTGGGCTAATGAAACACTTCTTATAACTATTGATCATTTAAATCCAAATAAAGATGCTTTGGTCGACCACATCGAATCAAATTATTGTAGGAACATGTCTTCATTCAACATCTCTAAGTTGCAGAAATCTCCATTTAACCATCTCATGATTAAGACTTCGTTTGAGACGGCCTATCTGTTGCTTCGTAAAGCAACTTTTTAGTATAAAAATTAAAAATTTTAAGGCAAAAAAGCTGTTTTAAGAAGCAACCAAAAAGCAGTTCCAAACAATACCTAAATCCAAATATAGAAGCTTTGGTCGACGCACCGAATGATGACTAGTCTTACACACTTAAACTTTTATTCTTTTATCATGTGCTAACTTCATGCACCCTAATTGTAATAAGACTCATGACATGTTCCTACAACCATTATGTCTTACATCTCAAAGACAAAGATGCAACATACAACACAATTATTATTAAGGTAACACAAATATATATATATATCACATTATATCTAAAATCCTTGTGATAATTTCATGTGGAGTCAATCCAACAATAACAATAATATATTGATGATGGAACCTCCAACAATAACAAATTTATAAAGAAGACTGAAGTAAGTCCAAGGCAAGACTTCAACAACTTGCAACCAAATTTGGAAAAATACACTTTAGAAGAAAAGAAAGTTCAAATGAGACAGCAAAGAATACCAATGCGAGTTGCAACAACTAAAGCAGCGTTAAAAGTCCTAAACCTCGGTTGTCAGGGCCTCACTGAGAAACGCCCTTCCAGGCTTCCGGTTATCAAGAGGGCCATGGCATCCCAGAAGCTTCGCATTAACTCCATCAGACAAAATCCTATTCTCCTGCTTCCACTTCATGTAATCAGTCCGGTTATATTTGGTGAATCCCCACTTTCTGCTCACAATAATCTTCTGCCTTCCTGGGAATTTGAACTTGGCCCTCCTCAGAGCCTCTTGAGCATGAGCACTGTTGCTATCCTTGCACCGCACAGACAACAAAACCTGCCCGATCGCGACTCGAGCGCAAGTTCCTTGTGGTTTCCCAAAGGCACCTCTCATGCCAGTTTGAAGCCTATCAGCCCCAGCGCATGAGAGCATCTTGTTGATGCGGAGGACATGGAATGGATGAACCCGAACACGGAGGTGGAAGGCGTCCTTCCCTGCAGCCTTGGTCATGTACTTGTTACAAGCAATGCGGGCGGCCTCGAGGGCTTCGCTGGACACATTCTCCTTCTCCCAGCTGACAAGATGGACGCAGAATGGGAACTCGTCGACGCCTTTCTTCTTCATGCCAACATCATAGATGCGGATCTTGGGATCAGGGACACCGCGACAATATCGTGACTTTGGATAGGGCTTGTTCTTGATCTGACGATAACAGCGAGCAGGCCTGCGACCCATCAGGATGCTCTGCAATATAACAAGATCGTTAAGCAGCAGGAACAAATGGAAACTGGATATTCACAGGCATTTGCAACATATATCCAACATAAAAAACTCCCCCAATCTCTTACAATTATCATCTCTATCAAGCTCAATTTGGCCACACACACTACAATTGCATACAATATATTCAATCTTTAGCTATTGATCTTAATCTAAACATTTTCTACATTGTTCTAACATTTGATTTATTCCAACAAAGGCCTCACAAATTAATATTCTGCCAAGCAAGAAAAAAAAAACAAGCAATCTGTCTTCAAAATATCCTTTATAAGCATCTTCAAAATAATATCAATCATTGATGTAATCCCAGAAATATTTTCGTCACTCTACAATTATTTCTAACACGTATCACCAATATATCATACATTTTTCTAATAACCCCAATATAACTTTAACGCATGTTTTATTTCCTTCAAAAATACATATCAAATCAATTCTCGAGATAATCAGTCTTATACCTTCTTTAAATCAATTAAAACCTATTAAAATATTTTCTTTGCTCTAATCAATATTTTCTTTATTTATTTTATAATTTAAGGGCAAAAAATAATCTCCTCAATGAGTATCATTATTATAAAGCAAAGTCGATTATCATATGCAACAGAAGTTCTCCAAGTCAATTGTTCAATTGCTCTCACCCATAATGTTATTATATGATGCATAAGCTTTACACATTTATAATTATCACAATCTTCAATATCTACTTGGCTATTGAATGTTAGCAACAATGCTTAAAATTATACAATCGAGTGTTTCGGTACTTTTTTCTTATTAAAATTATGCAACCAAGTATTGAGGTGTTTTTTTCTTAGGTTGGGCATAAGTCTCAAAATTAAGCTATTACATTAATAAAAAAGCAAAACATAAAACTTTTGAGAGTAATAAAAACAAACTACTAGAGCTCTATTTTGATGAGATCCCTTTAAAAACTTGATTTTAAAAAAATGATTATCATCCAAATGAGAGTAATATGATGCGAAGATTTAATTTGCTAAAAAAACCATGTTAATCTCAAGATCATAAAATTTCACGAACACTAGTTGGAAATGAATTGAGAAGATATAATACAGCATAATTTAATGAACACCAAAGATGGTTAGAAATAGTATTACAAAAGATGCAGATAAATTTTTTAATGGAATAAAGCTTTCAATTCAAAGTTCCTTCATCCTCAACAATGAACAATAATTAGACATTATGTCAAAGAACACACAAATACCAAGGTTGTGAAAATCAAACCGGACAAAGAACCGGAAGAAAGAGAGGTTCAATGTTCGACCAATTCGCCGGTTGAACCGAATGATGTAATAAATAATAATATTATTAAAAAATAATAATAATTAACATAATAATATGACAATCTAACTTTAAACACAAATCCATCATGTCATACATATCAAGTATCCAAACTAAAAAACAAATAAAATAAAATAAAAAATAAAAAAAGTATCCAAATTAAGAATTAGTTAGAGGTTTAAAATCATACTTTATGTTATATATTTAAATATGATTTATACATATGATATAATATATTCAATAACATAATATAAATATATAAGCATTTTAAAATATTTATAAAATTTTAAAAAATTCTAATAATAATTTATAAATATAAATATTATTTAAGAATAATATATTTATATATTAATATATTAAATATATTTAGAAAAGAAATAATTAATTAATATATATATTATATATATTAATTCTTATAATTATAATAAATTTAAAATACAACATAAAAAAGTTTGCAACCTAAACAACCCAAATTATAAGCCGTAATGTGTAAGATCGATTAAGCGCAAACTTTACATCAAATTCTGATAAATATTCATGCAACTTTTTAGTCTCACATCATTAAGGAGTTCTGAGGTACTGGTCCTTTAATCATTTAATATAATGATAAAGTTCACACTTATTACTAAACATGTATTATGTGGATATATGTGGAAATAACAGCCATATATTACTTAGTGTAATTAATCATCATTTTAAAAAAATCTTAAACAAAGAATTGTTTTTTTAATAAATCTTAAACATATATTCGTTTAAATGTTAATTAAAACAAAAATAATTTTTTTATCAAAACGACCAATTCTTCCAACGCCAGACGGATCGAATCAGTTCAACCGTTTAACCAACCGCTATTTTTTGCTGGTTCAATCTGATTCGATGCGAAGCCGATTTTTTAAGCGTGATCGGATCCGGCCAACCTAACCGCAGTCATGGTGAAACGAGCCGATCTGGTCCGAATTTTAAAACTATGACAAAATATACCATGGAAAAAATAACAGTCTAAAAATTTAGGCTGAATTAGCAATCATTGTATACAGTACGAAGAATTTAGGAAAGCTATGAAAGGCTTACAAGACAATGAAATGATACAATGTTTTTGATAAACTAGATTCCGACCGTGGTATCATCATGAACCAGCTGGTTGTAGTGTCCATATCCGCATATATAAAATTGGCTTCTGCGATCAGACCAAATTGAATCGAAAAAAAAAACAGTTCAAACCGGGTGATATGGCTGCTGAATCAAGGTCTGGGTTAGAAAGAACCTGGCCTAGTTCCTATAAAAATTTTTATTTTAATTATATTTAAATAATATATTTTAGTTTAATTAAATCGTTTAAAATTTTAAATCTTTTATTAAATATGATAATTAATTATATCACTAATATATGTATGTTGATCTCAAATATTGCTTACATAATATGTGTTATAAAAAGCATTTTGTTACTTCACACTATAATAAACAGGTGTCAAGACAACTGATCCTTTCAAAGCTCCTCCTATGATATAAAAAAAAAAATTAAATGATAGTTTAGATATGAATTTAAACTTAGTTTAGGCTTAGACTTTGGGCTATAAAATTTGGGTTAATTAGGCTGTAAATTTGGGCTTATGTTGAGCTGATGCAAATGTTAGGCAATGTATTATTATCAAATTTGTTGAGTAGATCGTAAATTATAGAAGATTAATAATTATATTTCATAATTTAAAAATTTAATATATTTATCGATTAAATATTATTCTTATAAATAATATTTATATTTAATATAATTTTTATTATATATTTTTTTTAACACCCTTTTATAAATATTATTAAAAAGTAATAAATGTATTATATTATATTAATTTTAATAATTTTTAATAATATTATCATTTATTACATTGGTTCAACTAGTCGAACGGTTAACCTCTCCTTCTTCTTATGATGCATTCTCCGGTCCTTTTTTCACAATCTTTTGAAATGATAGCCCACTATTACAAAAAAAATGAAAGTTCAAATAAACAAATGCAAACAATTATTACAGAAATGCTTATTTTTAAAATGAATCAAAGGTGGCGGTAGTTCTGAAAGTAAACCTCTCACAAAAAAGCAACTTTCTGAAGTACCAAAACAACGTTAACACCATAGGAAAAGATTTTGATTTGCCCCTTAAAGCCCTCAGCATCATTCAATCACATTCATCAAAAAGATTCAGCCCACTACTTTTTTCACAAATGGTGATCTTCATAGGGTTTTAAATCGAGGGGTCACAATCAAATGCAAAAGACTAAATAAAATCGGAAAACAAAAATGAAAAACAAAAAAAAAAAAAAAAAAAAAACGAAAAAAAAAAAAAAAAAAAAAAAAAAAAAAAAAAAAATCGACTGAATCGATAGAGAACATAAAAGAGGAACTAGGTAAGATAAAATCTCCTCAGTTCAGGTCTCCATAAACTTTTTCCTCATGGGCAGTAAATCTTCCCTCGGAAGAACGAAAGTTTTCATTCTATCATCACCGGAGATAGTAGAAAAACGACAATTGAAGATCGAGTTGAAAACATAAACTATAAAAAGAAAAAAATAAAAAACAACGAATTTGTATCTTGATCGAAAAAAAGGCCCTATAGATCTTCACGTTGATACTTCAGAGATAATCGGTCAACAAATAAATGGAAGCTGAGAATAGAGAAAGTACCTCTTTCGCCTCGCCGGCTACAAATGAAAGCGTCTCGACGGCATCAACGGAGGCGGGAATTTATATAAGGGTTAATCGCAGGTAAGAGCTGAAGCCCTAGAAACACTTGGATCAGTCAAGCCCACATCAACCGTCCATCGGCCTCGAGCAAATTTCTTTTGTATCCAACGGCTATGTGGATCGTACCTAATTACCTATTCTTCTTCTTTTTTTTTTACATAACACCACGAAATTATTATGTACATTTTGTCTAACAGTTAAATTTTTATATTTATACATATGAAGTTATAATAAAATAAAAACATTATTAAAATTGTTTTGTTTAAAAAATATTAATTTTGTATGTACATATTTTGTTAAAAAGCATAATATAAATAAATATAATAGTTAAATATTAATATGCAAATCCATTTATTTTTTGTTGCATCTATAAATAATGACACTCGGATCTAATTCTGAAACTTTTTTCTAAGAATTATTTTGATATTAGCTACATTTATTTCAATTATTGATATTGAAAAAAAAAGTGTATATCCGCATATGTTTTCACTAGAACATAACACTCAATTGATGGGCTACAAGGAGAGAACTCATATCCGTTGGGTCTTATAGAGGAATTCAAACAAGTAAAATCAAACCCTACTTACCCTTGTCCTATAACGAAAGATCAATCATCAAAAAAAAAAAAGATCAACCCTCTCAAGAGCATCGTAGGAGCTCATCCAGGTCCAACTACAAGAAAGCACATATGCAGAGGCCAAATGGCCCTCAACTTGCACTACTATGACCAGTCGACTATTGATGTTCACTCACATTTTCCTCTAGGTGATTCAGGATTCTGCACAAGTCACTACCAGCCCCCAGACACCATCCAACCCTTGAGCATCCCTTAATCAGAACTAGCCAACAGACTCGTCTGCTCTTATTCAACACTACTAAGCTTGCCCACACTACAAAGCTCATCTAGCACACACTCTGCACAATTGAGCTCGCCTAGAGATCAAAATTAAAAAGAGAATTGTTAAAGTTTGCTTTTATAATTTTATGGGATCATGCAAGATTGAGTTAAGATGTCGAAACGTTAACTTTGCTTAGGCGAAAGAGTTGCAAACAAGATTAACCAAAACGATTCTTTCAAAGTTCTAGGCGAATTTAATATGCAAAGTACAACAACAAAACCCAACGTTTAGCAATGAGGAGTTCACCTTGGGGCCGTATCACTCAAGAGGTAGTGGACTTTTGGCGGAGATAGAAGATCCAAGAGATGAACGAAGTTACCACTAGGGAGAGGGCGCCGAAGAACTTCGTCGGAGGAAAAGTTGCCGGTTGGGATGGAAGTCGTAGACGACCGT
>NW_021322770.1:141029-152425 GCF_001605985.2 Dendrobium catenatum | reverse complement strand
AACAGTAAATCAAACTAGACAATAATAAAATACATCATGTCATCTCAATCAAAAGTAGAGGCGCTGAATCGTGGCCGTCGATCTGCGATTTCGCCGGCGATAAACATGTCGGTAGCGTTTGTCGATGTCCTCATCACACACTCTGCACAATTGAGCTCGCCTAGAGATAGATCATCAGAGCTTTCCAACGTCCTACTCTCACTTAGTCAACTAGGAGGCGACATATGTCTTGGATAGTCTATGTAGTATTATACTTTTTAACTTTTTTTTAAGTATAGTCTTTTTGCGATCCTAAAAATCCTATAAATAAAAAATCCTATAAATAAAAGGTGAAGATAAGCATTTAAGAACTCCTGAATCTTTTGTATGTATTATATCTCTTAAAATTTTCGATTGATTAAGCTCTCAAGTACTTTTATTACAGCTTCTCTCTAGCATTTGACATATATACTTGTTTCGCATTATGTCTCTTAGAGTGAAGTCACTCATCCACCTAAATATCTTCATCTCTGCAACACTTAATTTAATTTTATGCTTCTCTTTTAATGGCCAACATTCTGTGTCATAAAACATAGCAAGTTTCACCAATCTAATATATAAGAAATAAAAAAAATTCAAATATATAATGAATTGAAATCTTTAAAATCTATTTTTAAAATAATAAAAAAATTATCCCAAACGAAGTCTAAATCATTAAAATCAATTTCTTCAATACCAAATTTTAACACCAGATTGAAGAATTTATAAAATCTTCAAATTTCGTGATCAGATTAATTAAAATGATATTAGGTTCTCTAACAGTTAGACAAAAAAAAAAAAAAAAGGGTTTGTAAACCACAAAACATTCCTCTAAGCAGTAAATAATAGATCCATAACATGTAAGCAGTGCAGACTCTCTCCTGTAAGGGATAAGAGAAAAACTCAGAGCTAAGTAACGCTAAACCCATCTCAAATGGCAAATGAAAGACTAAGAACATTTCAACAATGATACATTTCTCACTTATGAACCAGAAAACAAAGAAAAAATATGAGCAATGCTACAATCTGTTAGAGCTTTTAACTATGATTTCGTTTGGGACGAATTTTTGATTGCTTCTTAAAGCAGCTTTTTAGTAAAAAATTAAAAATTTTGTACTAGAAAGCATATTTAAGCAATAAGAAAGCCGTCCCAAACGTAGCTTAAGTCTCTGGCATGGTTCTAAGCCTCTGGCAATTATATATCAAATGACTCCATAAACATTGTTCAATATAGAAAGTTCACATGAATGAAAAGAACTACTGACTGTGTTGCTAAAACACAATATCAGCACAAGAGATGCTAAAGAAAGACTACTACTACCTTTCCCCAACTTCAAACCAGAAGAAAATGGAAGTCCTGGCATAGATTGCCCGAACATGTTGGAGAACCAAGTTGCCGTTCGTCGATACCGCCTTTGCTCCTCCTTCGATTCTGGTATTTGACACTGTGACACAATCGGTGCCGACACGGCAACCGCCTTTTCCCTTCAATGCCAGAGGTGTAAATCCATTGCATTCAGGTGCCGTGCTTACTATAGGGAATGATAAGTAATCAAGAGGATTCTCCTCACATTGAAGAATGCAGCCTTCAACCATGAGTCTCCCACTCCGGTGGAGTAAGCAACACCCCAGTTCTGCTCTTACGGTAAGGTTTGCAACTTTGCATGTGGAAAAGAATTCTAGAGCACTGTATGTAGTTCAGAAAAATAAATTTTGGTTATTGTTTCAAGAGTACGAGAGATTATTCTGTGCGGACATCAGACAGCTTATCATCCAGAGGCCAATCAGATGCAGCCACGCCATCCAGTACCGAGCTCGATATAAAGCAATACCGAGTAGGGATGACGTGATGCATTTTCATTGGGCATTGGACGGCGTTCAATGTCCGCACCTAATAATTAGGCCCATAGTACAGGTTATAATTCATAGTCGAATTATCATATCGCATGAGCTGAATAAGAAGGAAACCTTTCAGAGCCTCGCAAACAGGTCAGAACAGTATCGTCAGGAAGTTTACCCCCACCTATCTAAACAAGAGAAAGTCAAGCATGCAAACAAGTTGTATAAGAACACTCGGTACAGTTGGATAGAAACAGTGTAGCAGCAGGTGGTTTTCAGGCTTTAGATCCAGTAAATGCCATTACATACAGGTAGAACATTTTAAGAAACAAAAAGGTAAACTTACCAGGCAAAGAGGTTTCTTAATCTGAATGTTATGGGCAATGTGATTTCCGCCCGCAGAGATGAGAATGGTATCACCAGGGCTTCATCACAAAATAGAAACCAGCATGAATACCATCCTCTCTGATCATACCCTCACATCAAAGTAAAGCAACTAACCGTGCAGCTGCGACCGCAGCCTCAAGGGTCGAATAAACTCCTGGCTCGGCCAACCTTTTGATTGAGCTTTCTATGCGAAGCCAATGCCGCGGGTGGCATGCCAAGTACCGCCATTTGTGGCAAACGAGGGCAGTGTTATGCCGATCTGCAAACTCAACAAGAAAGCGCTAAAACTTTCATTTTTGAAGAAAGAACGAATAAAGGAGCAGACAGATAATGAAAAATCCAGCAAACAAAATAGAGCACATTTCACTAGAGCATGGACATGAAAATATAAGAAGAAAGGAAAATGTTCGTCCAATCTAACAATAGCAAATTGAGAAACTTTTTCAGCCTCTCACAAGAGCTGAACGCACTTCTGATAAGCCACCATGGATAGAGATCACTTCCTTGTCTTCAATAGCAAGTAAAGACTTTCAGATCAATCAAAATAATTATTAATCAAATGTGGTGCACAAAATTTTGGAACAATAACACCATGCGCTTCAGATAAGGATCCTTTCAGAGGCGAAATTGTACAAAAGAAAGCCGGCAATATCTTACTTCTAGCATGTAAATATAGCCAGGAATCTCTTTGGATTCTCAACTGGAATTTCTCAAAACACCGTACATAAACAAATACGCTTATTTCAATAACCAAAATGCGGATTAAGAAACGTTACCAAGCAAAATCATACTCCTTGGTCTGCAACATAACTTCAAAACAAGAAAGGGATCGGGAACATTAGAGGAGACGGGTATTAAAACCCAAAAGATTGGGCATCTACGGCATTAAAAATTCCTTGTAGTAGCCAACATACAAATAAGGGGTAATATGTAAGGTAACACTTTACTATCTCAAATTTCACATTTAACATTAGCATCCCAAAGAAAGCGTTGGAAGTTCACCAGAAATTATCAAACCAGTTATCCAAATGTAATGAATTATATAAAAAGCTAAGGAGAAAAGATAACTTTCCATGTATAAAGATTGAATTGTTTCATAAATATTATCACAAGAAAAAATCAATCACTTCATGGAAGACTTGTACAATCAATTTGGGACCAACTTATCATGAAAAATGTAGATTATCAGAAATTATTAACAGGTTATCCGAACTCATAAGGCCCTGTTTGGATTGGAGGAAAGTCAAGGAAATGAAATGAAATACAACAATTTATAGATTGATTAAGAATCAACAGCCATTGATTGAAATTTTTAACTCACTTGGCATTTCCTTTCTCAAATACACAGCATCTAAATAGTCATAAGAACCTATTTTGTAAGAAAAATGGCATTTAGCTTATGAAGAACTTTAAACATTCTAAAAATGATACATGAATTAGACTAAGCTTCTAAATACTCTCAAAAGCCACCATTTCTATCATGAAAACAAAAAAATTGAAGTATTTTGTGGTTGACCTCGTGTTTTGAAAGGTATTTTTGGGGCTCAACAATGATTTGTTTTGGGGGAGAGAGGGTGAGGTAAAATTGCCCCAAGGCAATTCAGCCTGTAAGGCATATCCCCGAGGCATGAGGCCACCTTCTATGCCCCATTTATGAGGCAACAAATTTTTGATATAAATTAAATTATATTAAATGATTAAATTAATAAATTTTAACCTACTATAAAGAATTTTCCTATTTATTAAAATAAAAAAAATCCTAAAAAAAAAAGATGATTTGGTTTAATCTCTTAGAGTTAAGTCACATCAAATAGATTTCTCTCATACAAGCCCATAAAAGCCCACAGAATCATTGAAAACTAAGCCAACTCGCCTTCATCTCACTCATATCTTGCCTATCTTCAAAGTTTCATTCAATTCCCCAAAGACTCCCACGATGCTCTCCGTTTCCCTCACTAACTTACTAATTGTCTTCACTGAAAGCCCTACACATATTCTTCTCTAATCCTAATTCATTTTGAAGTATTATTTTATTTGTTTTTATATGTTTGTGAAATAAAACTTCAAAATTAGAATATGAATCATATGATTATGAACTTTGGATTTTGA
Organism: Dendrobium catenatum; assembly: GCF_001605985.2. Classification (NCBI taxonomy): domain Eukaryota; kingdom Viridiplantae; phylum Streptophyta; class Magnoliopsida; order Asparagales; family Orchidaceae; genus Dendrobium; species Dendrobium catenatum. Next base: position 148,072 of record NW_021322770.1, on the reverse strand, counting down.
ATTTATTTTAAATTGTTCTTATATTTGCTTTTTTATCATATTTTTTATTTTAAAATATTAAAATCTAAAATTCATAAGGCTTATGCCTTGTTTCCTAAAAGGTAAAAGGCCTCACCTGAGGCCTCCTACTTTAAAGCATTAGCTTGAAGATATTCAAAAGTCCAACTTTAGGCCATCATGATTATGGAAAATGAAAAAAGAATTAATAATATATAACTTCCATTTATGTTTGTGCTCTCACTAAATCATTTTACAAAGAGAAGTTCCAAGGACAACCTTCGACAAATAATCTTCAAAAAGTTATGCCTATTTTCTCACCCGACATGAAGTCTTCAAAGAGATTATTAATGAGATTTGAACAAGCAACCACCATATCACAATAGAGACAATTTAAACTTAGCAGTCAAGGCTCATTGTGCAAGAACAGCAAGTGTCTCAATCACAAGATCAATGACCAAGGAACAATTCCATGACAACCAATAATTTTTTTTTTAGAATTTAGGGCATTGGCCATGTGAGTTTGAAGAGAATATTTTTGGAAGTAAAAAATATTCGGGTCGAACGTTCACGGTTCGACAACTGCTTTGGACTTGATCATCTTGAATTGGATGTCTTAAATGTAACCTATTAGAACTCAATTTGAGCATGGGTTGCATCGGGTAGACTAATTAAGCTCAGTAGAGTTCAATTTGGCTCAATTTATGATAAATCAAATTATTAAATTAAATTGAATCAATTGGTTTGATTTAAGACTCGATCGTGGCCGTAGATCGGCGGCCACGTCGCTGGTAAACTTTCCATGATGATCTGATGTCCCCATCAGACAAACTTCGACAAATAATCTTCAAAAAGATTATGCCTATTTTCTCACCCGACATGAAGTCTTCAAAGAGATTATTAATGAGATTTGAACAAGAAACCACCATATCACAATAGAGACAATTTAAACTTAGCAGTCAAGGCTCATTGATGCAAGAACAGCAAGTGTCTCAATCACAAGATCAATGACCAAGGCACAATTCCATGACAACCAATAAAATTTTTTTTTTAGAATTTAGGGCATTGGCCATGTGAGTTTGAAGAGAATATTTTGAAAGTAAAAAATATTCGGGTCGAAGGGAAGGTTCACGGGTTCGACAACTGCTTTGGACTTGATCATCTTGATTTGGAAAAGTCTTAGAAGGCCAAGGCATGATATTTAAAAGCTCTATTGGGTGTGGGTTGAATTGGATGTGTTAAATGTAAACTATTAGAACTCAATTTGAGCATGGGTTGCATCGGGTAGACTAATTAAGCTCAATAGAGTTCAATTTGGCTCAATTAAGGATAAATCAAATTATTAAATTAAATTGAATCAATTGGTTTGATTTAGTAATTAATAATTAAGCTAGCTTCTAATTTGATAATTAAAAATAATTAAACTAGCTCATAGTTAACACAAAAATTAAATTCAAAGCACATTAAATTTAATTTGTAAATAAACCAACCGACTTATATCCCGGATTAAGTTGTCAAACAGTTTCTCATAATTTATCAGGATTTAACATATGTCATACCAAACAATTTTCAGGATTTAACACCCTCAAGATTTACTAAATTTAGATTTATAAGATTTACTAAATCCCACTAAAGTTAAATCCTTGTTGCCAGATAGCCCCTAAGTCTAACTTGCTACTCCTCCGACTAGTTAACACCACATAAAAATCAAGTCCATCTTAACTTAAAACTCATCTCACCCCATTGATACATATGATAGTTTCATGCAATGTAAGATTGTGGTCCACATGAATAATTCATGCAGTTTATAAGATGAATTTTTAAAAATACAAAAAATATATATATTTTTTCTTGATTTTTACTCTTGAATTGATATTTTTTTGTAAGCTTAGCTTCGCTTATGACAATAACTTATCAATTAAAATCAAAGACTCCAAAAACTTTTTTATACAATTGCATTTCATTAGTTCATAAGCATTATTTTCTCTTTTTTTGCATAATGATTCTTGAAAAAAAATACATTAGAGGTTTGTATATTTGTTAGACTAAAAGGACTATGTCAAAAAGACTTAAATTGTCTAAAAAAAGTTAAGGACTTGAGTGGTTCATTGTGTTCCCCTCCTGACCTAGAAGTTCTTTTAATCAAACATTATTTAAATCAAATATTTTTCTTCAATATTTTCATATTGACATTTTTTTTATTTTTAAAAGCACTTCATTATGTACTATGTGTTTGCAATTACACATCCCCTTACATCACTAGATAACCCCTACACTAAGCAGCAATTTGAAAATTATGCATTCAACAACGTGCATAATGATAGCAAAATTTTTAGATTGGAACAAATAATTAAATGAATTCTTTCATTTGCATAAAATGGATGAATATCAAAGAACTAGTTTTGCAAAACTAAAATTATTAGAAATATCAAAATACATTAAAATAATTTATGGGAAAAAGAACAAAGACTTTGAGAGCAAAACTCTTGAAATTGGTAAAGATGAAAGATATATTAAAATATAGATATAACCTAATTGATGTTTTGATTTTATCCCTTTATGCAAATTATTCACTAACTGATAGTACTGATATAATGACTGTTTTATTAATTTAAAACCCTTATTAATTTACCGGTTTCTTCACTATACTACAGTACTAGCTTTTGTACCGCATTGTTTTATCATTTACATACTTTATTGATATTGGATGTGAGTTTTATTATTTTTGCACTGATCATATAAATGTTAATGCTCTGATTTAACTGTTGACATGCATATTACTCATTTGTCGTACTTTGAGTTCAGTTGTAGGATTTAATTACTTGTTGGGCTCTTGAGCTCATTATCTATTGTTAAATGACTTCAATTCAGGGCAAGGGCGCAGAAGTGTGAGGTTGACTATGATCCTTAAAGTTTAGGTTCTTATTATTTTAGTTATTCTTTTATACTAATGACAGATTAGTTGTGATATGATTGGATAAATCCTGATTAGTGTATATGATTTTTGGGTATATGAATATAGATGTATATATTGACGTGTTTAAAAAGGTGAAATCGGGAATCGAGTCATTTTTTCTAAGCGAGGCGAGGCGTAAGCCTCGAGGGTATATGAATACAGATGTATATATTGACGTTTTGATTGATAGTTTTATTTTTGTTGATATAAAAGATAAAAGAATAATTCTTCCAAAATTAGATTTTGAGGTATCACAAAGGTAATGGTGAGGTGCAATTGGGATGACATCATGAACAACTTAAGATGTTAGCGGCTGCTCAAAGTGGGATTTTGGCAAACAAGACCTCCATCATAATGCAGAAGATTGAGTTCCACCCAAACTACAACTAGTATTAATGTAGAAGAATATGTTATACTTTCTACTCCCTCTCCCTACCCTTCCATCTCTCTCAGCCATGAATAAAATGGAGCCTTTGATTACCTTGTGTTAATTTCTTAGAGTAGTTCAATCTTTTCTAAGTGATCTCACAAGGAGTGACAAAACATAGAATTGAGGGCAACAATGAAGATATGTACAAACTAGTTTTGGTGCTTTAAACCCTCATAATTCATGATCACTCATAACTTTAAACAAGAAGGTTGTTCTTACGGTCCTCATCAGTGATTGCATGAAGCATGAGAAGATTTGTTTCAGTCTATGAGGCTCCTGCCAGTGACATTTACATCAATATATGATCTGTGAGGAGCAAAAATAGCATTAAAGGACAGCGCTTGCACATGACTCTGCGATAAGATATATAAAGTCAGTTGAATACATAAATTTTGTTATTAATTTGATTATTAATTTTTTGCCTCGGTAGTTCGATTGTAGCACTCAACTTCTATTTTCTAAAAAAGCTCCCGAACAAGAAACTAAAATTATAGCAAGATTTGCACAGTTTCAACGTATGTTTTAAAGCCTATGCCAATCTTCTATCTGCCAAACAAGTTGCTCAAGCCCATGAACAAAAAAACCTAGCAGCTATGTGCTGGAAAGCTCATCAATCTACAAAAGCCCAAAAAGCCCTTTTTTTCGTTTCTCTAGTCCATCATCACATGTCTTGAACGAACCTCCCCTCTAAAAATCATTCATTTCAGTTCAGATCATAGTCCAGTGCCATAAAGACCACATTTCGCGGCATTCCCAACTCAAATCAAACGGCTGAGAACTCTATCATGAGAAAACTGAGTAAGAAAGATCAATCAGGGCTTAAAGATGAAAAAACTCAGGTCAATAATATCTAATTGCAGCATATATGCGAAGCTAGGGTTCGGAGTATGCCCAAGATATTCAGAAAAGAGGGCACGAAGATATGAACCTGGGATGGGACTGAGGAAGCTGAAGATATGCATCAGGCACCCATCGTCCAGGCTATTTATAGGCGAAGTTACCACCGCCAAGCCGGCGGCAGGGGTGGCTGCTATCGTCCGCTGTCTTTTCCCCATTTCCCTCCACCGCCCGATCTCTTTTTCCCCATGGAATAGATGATAAACAGAGTAATTACGGTTTTTAAAGTGCTTGGTTCGCGTTCATTTATATTTATTTATTTAATTAATTATGTGTGACTTTATTAAAAGGGGAAGTTATATCGTTATTATGAAAGTTTTTAAGTGACAGATTTGGAATTTTATTGGTTAGCTATAAAAAAAATATTTATATTGATTGATTATCAGAAATTTGATTTTATATGTCTTATATAATATGATTGAAAAAAATATAGATCTTTATTTATTATTTTCTTAAATATTTATCTTAAAATTTATTTTGAATGAAGTTACCACCAATGAGAGATAAGCTCTTGTATTCATGGAATGCTCAAAGGACCAAGTCATCTAAAATAGGTGAAAACCAATTCAATTTGGAACTAAGTGTCTAAGTGAGTCAAGTAGAATCGTGAGCCAAATTGATGAACTAACTAGTTAAGCTTGAGCCAACCTTGACTAAACTCGTTAGTTTGTGAGTTGACTCGTTTAAAAAATATTACTATAAAATGTAATTAAATATATTAGCTTTTAGGAGTTTAAGTATAAATGTATACTCAAATATGCCTTCACATGCGTCTAACATGTAGTTGAAAAGTCGCAATGAAGGAACTCGTCTTAGTGGAACACACATGATAACTCACCCAAAGGTCAAGAAACAGGACTGGTCAGTCCAAGCCTTCTTTTGCACACAAGCCGGAGCAGGCCGCATGTGTGCTCTTCTCTTCGCTCGAGATCATGACCAAGCCGCAAATCTTTGTCCAAATATCATAAATTTCACAATTTTTCTCACTCCTTTTCATTCAGTGACCCTCAACACAACTCATCTTAGCATGGTGGTTGAGAGTATTAAATAATAAATCTCAGATAAATAAATAACTAAAGGTTTGTGGTAAATATGTAATATCATGTCTTGTCTTCCTTGTAAATGCATATTTAAAGGCTGTCTTACCTCTATTTAATCATATACGATTTTACTTTCTCTATTCTGTTCTTGTCAGTTTTCCCTTTCTATTTTCTGTCTGAGGCAGCTCTCACAAGAGGCTACTGAATTTCTACATGGTATCAGAGAAGGCGTTCAAAGAAGAAGAAGATGGCAACCGTACCTTCTTCTCAAACTGATGAACAAGCCCAATCGGTCTCTCAAGGCCGATCTGCTCCGCAAGAATCATTGGTGCTTTCATCTACGCTCAAGTTTGTGGTCTCTAACCTAAAATCTATTGTGCAAATCCAACTCTCAGCCGAAAACTATTCTATTTGGCGATCTCAAATCGCAAAAGTCTTTCGAGCCAATGGTTTTGAATCATTTCTTGATTCGAAAAATCCTAAACCTCAGCGATTTCTTTCTCAGTCTGATGGTTCTCCTTCATCGTCTTCAAATCCCGAATTCTTGCAAAGGTTACTCTCAGATCAAAATGTTTCCGCTGCAATTTGCTCCACAATATCCGCTCCCATTCTTCCCTATATCATTAATCTGGAATCCACGGCTGCCATTTGGGACACGCTTGAAACAAGATTTCAATCCACTAATCGATCCAAAGTAATTCAGTTAAAGAATGAACTACATCATGTTTCTCTCAAGTCCTCTTCGATGACTCAGTATCTTGCTGAAATCAAAACTTTGGTCGATCAGATAGCCTCTGCCGGATCCACTGTGGATACTGAAGACATCATCTTGTACATTCTTAATGGCCTGCCCTCTTCAGGGGCGGAACTGTTCATGGGTTAGGGGGGGCAATTGCCCCCCGTAAAAAAAATTATTAGAGAAGGGTAATTTAGTAACTTGACCCCATAAATTTGCTATTTTGCCCCCCTTTGCCCTAACCTGCCGATTCCACGAACAAAAAATGACGCTCAGTCACGCCAGCCAGGGCTTCTCTCCGCTTCGGTTATTCACGTGTGTGGAAGCTCGGTGATTCGCCGTCCGCGCAACGACGCAAGAGGAACTGTTCATCTGGCTTCGTGAATCGCATTATCGCAAGGCTTCGTTCATTCGTTGTCGGCAGGATCCTCTTCCCTTCGTGGCTTGACTGGCTTCGTGAATCGCAGATTCGCAAGGGCTTCCGACTTCCGTTCAGTGAGATCTAGGTCAATTTTGATTGTTCTGTTTGTTATTTTTTGTTTGATTTTTTGTTATTTTGATGGATTTTCATACCCAAATATGTGTGTTTTGTGGTATTTCATATTTTCATGGATTCATGGTGGCTTTTAAATTTTTTTGCTATATCTATTTTCATAACGAAATGAACAATAAGAAGGAAAGACAAGGGAAAAAACATCTGATATGCATTAATCTTCTTTCATTTTTGGAATGAAAATATGAGATAGCCTAACTTTTTTTTTTTTATAGAAATAGCATTGTTTGTTATGCGTTGATCTTCTTTAATTTTTGCAATATGTAGAAATTTTTATGCGTTGATCTTCTTTCTTTGAATGTTAAGATTAATGGCTAACAAATTCAAGACTAATTATATTTAATTTTTACGGTAGATGAATCTAAAAAAACATTAGATTAATCTAGAGGAAGTGGATCCAAGAAATTATTACATTTGGCAAGTTTAGGTTGTAT
>NW_021322770.1:96763-140377 GCF_001605985.2 Dendrobium catenatum | reverse complement strand
TTAAAAGTCAATTATCAACGTACATTATCGATATGCGGACTAGTGAAGAGTTCTCCTCTCTAAGAAGTATTGCTGATCTTGCAAAGCAGATTGTTAAGTTCAAGAAGAATGATGTGTATCCTTTGGTTTACAAACTTATTACTTTATCATTAACCTTACCAGTTGCTACTGCTACGGTGGAGAGAGCATTTTCAGCCATGAAAATTATCAAACATCGATTGCGTAGTAGGATGGGTGATGATTGGCTCAACGATTGTCTTGTGCCTTATATTGAAAAAGATGTATTTGATTTGATTCCCAATGAAGATGTTATCCAATATTATCAAAAAATATAAAATAGATTGATAAAATTGTAATGATTTTCAATTTTTCTATCATAATGGAATACATGATTTCACTTTGAATTATATCATCTTTTTTTTTTATATATTAGTCTATTATACAAAGAAAATTTTGCCCCCCCTAAGATGAAAGGCTGGTTCTGCCCCTGGCCCTCTTCTTATAAGTCTTTTAAAACTGCTATTCGTACAATGCAATCTCCTATTAGCCTCGATAATTTGTACGCACTTCTTCTTAGTGAAGAAATTCACGTAGCTTCTGAAGCATCTCGGATGTCGTCTGCACCGGATTCGGCTACAGCCCTTTATTCTGTTCGCGGTTGGGGTCGTCGAACTCGCGGAAAAAGCACCAACCAGGTAACCAATTCGCGAACGATTAACCCAAATGCGTCTACGATATGTCAAATTTGTCTCAAAAAGGGGCATAGTGCATCTTCTTGCTGGCACAGACTTAACCAGAACTACACACCTCCGGCGACAAACAACAACACAGCTCTCCTTGCTGGAAATTCAAGAAACACAACTGACTGGTTTCTTGACTCCGGGGCTTCATCGCATCTCACAAATGCCATCAAAACTTATCAGTTTCCACTCCATATCATGGTCCCGATACTGTCACCATTGGCGATGGAAGTTCAGTAGGTATAGCTAACGCCGGTACAGGTTTGCTATCTACACCCGATCGTAAACTCACTCTAACACATCTTTTTCATACTCCTAAACCGCAATATAATCTTCTGTCCATATCTCAACTTACTAAGGACAATAATATTTATATTATCTTCGATCCTAACGGTTTTTCTTTGAAGGATTTGACGACTCATGAAGTTCTTCTTCAAGGACCGTGCCGTAACGGTTTATATCAAATACAGACAACTTCACCAACGCCAGTTCATCATGCTTACTCCACGGCTCGGGCGTCACAATTTTCGTGGCACAATCATTTTGGGCATCCTAACAATAATGTTTCTTGCTTCTTCTTACCCACATTTACATATAGATTTTCCTAATTCTTGTATGACATGTAATATCTCAAAAGCCCACAAACTGCCTTTTGAGAAATCTGTTACACGCAAGAAACAACCATTAGAACTTTTACATTCCGATATTTGGGGACCTGCACCTTGTGCGTCGTTGCAAGGTTTTCAATACTATTCTATTTTTGTCAATGATTGCACTAGATTTATTTGGTTGTTTCCTTTAAAACATAAATATGATATTGCTCAAGTATTCTTTATGTTCAAACAGCAAATTAAAACTTATTTTTCAAAACACATTAAGTGTATTCATACTGATGGCGGAGGTGAATACCTTAGTCATATATTCACCAACTTCTTGAAAACTAATGGTATAACGCATCAAGTTTCTTGTCCTTACACTCCGGAACAGAACGGAGTTGCAGAGAGGAAACATCGGCATATCATTGAAACTACTCGATCGTTGTTACACACGGCCACCATACCTTACTCTTATTGGTCTGACGCTGTTCTAACGGCGATTTATCTTATAAATCATATGCCTTCCCGCAACACTAAAAACTTGTCTCCGTTCGAATTACTTTACAACACTCCACCGAACTATACCCACCTTCGTACGTTTGGATGCGCATGTTACCCGCTTATACCTTCTCACAATTGTCATAAGTTACAACCTAAGTCTAAGCAACACGTGTTTCTTGGTTATTCTGATGTTCACAAGGGTTATAAATGTCTAGATATATTAACTAATAAAATTGTTGTTTCTCGGCATTTAAGCTTTAATGAGAACATCTTTCCGTTTTTTGAAAAACAGGGCAGCACCAAACTTAATACTGCAGATACTATGGTTCCTACGTTTATGCTAACTCCTGTGCCTACCTCAACCTCTCGGCAACAATTACTCCCATCACCCTTGCACACGGATCAGCCACCAAGTCCACAGATACAGCAATCTGATTCAGCCCCTATCAATATGGCAACTTGTGCTCATCCAGATCCGATGCCTCCCATGCCTACAGCTGCAGCCTCTACATCCCATCACATGATTACTAGGCATAAAACAGGGTCCCTAAAACCAGTAAAATGATTGAACTTACTGCATCAGATCACTCCTGATCAAGCTCATTCCCACTACCTATATTGATGCGGTAAGGTGTCCTGAATGGCGCAAGGCCATGGCTGATGAAATTCTTGCACTTCATCAACAGGGAACTTGGAGCCTTGTTCCTCCGTCGGCTTCCAACGTCTTAGGTTGCAAGTGGACATACCGACTCAAACTTCACCCCAATGGATCTATTGCAAAACACAAGGCTCGTTTAGTGGAATTAGGGAAAAATCAAGAATATGGCCTCAATTATACAGAAACATTCAGTTCATTCGCAAAATTACCAACAATTCTTATTTTACTCACACTAGCTTATTCTCGTGATTGGCAGGTACATCAATTAGATGTAGCGAATGCATTTCTTCACGGTAATTTATCCGAGACGGTTTTTATGCATCAACCAAAAGGTTTTGAAGATCCCACACATCCAAACTATGTTTGTCGGCTGTACAAAGTATTGTACAGACTCAAACAAGTGCCACGGCAGTGGTACAATACGTTCACGGAGTACCTTCTCTCTCTTGGTTTCAAAAATAGTGTTTCCGATCCTTCACTATTTTTATTTGACAAGAATAATATTCAACTTTTCTTATTGATTTATGTCGACGATATTTTATTTACTGGCAATAATACTAACCATCTTACCAAGATTCTTGAACAGCTAAATCAAAGATTTGCCATGAAAAATCTTGGGCAAGCACATAATTTCCTTAGACTAAAAATAGACCGGTACTCTGATCATATGTTTCTCTCACAAGCACAATATGCTACATCATTGCTTGAATTGGCACAACTCAGCCGCTGCAACCCTATACATAATCCTACATGCACAAAACCGCCATCTGATATACCGCAGGACAATTTGATCTCGGATCCAAATATGTATCGCAGGTTAACTGGATCATTGCAATATCTTACTCTTACACGCCCGGATATAGCATATAGTGTTAATCTGTTATCACAACATATGCACAATCCATCTTCTCATGCTGCGTTTCTTCTCAAAAGACTCCTGCGATATATAAAAGGTACCCTAAACTATGGTCTTCCTATTTCTAAATCTAACTTTCAACTTACATCTTTTTCAGATGCGGATTGGGCCGATGATCCTGATTCAAGAAAGTCTACTTCCGGATTCTGCTCGTTTCTTGTGGACACACTGATTTCCTGGACTTTCAAAAAGCAGCACACCGTAGCAAGATCGTCCACGGAATCGGAGTACCGTGCCTTAGCTGTGCTTACAGCGGATGTGATATGGATTCGAAAATTACTCAATGAACTCGGCATCGGTCAACAGCAACCTACGGATATCTACTGCGACAATATGTCTGCCATTGCCTTAGCCAATAACCCAGTCTTCCATGCTCGTACAAAACACATTGAATTAGATCAAAGATTTGTACGAGATCACATACTTCATAAAAATATTTGTATCTTACCTATCAGCACCATTGATCAAATAGCTGATATATTTACCAAACCTCTATCTACTCTGAGATTTAAAACTCTTCGTCTCAAACTGACAGTCACAGAGAACCCGTCAGTTTGTGGGGGGCTATTAAATAATAAATCTCAGATAAATAAATAACTAAAGGTTTGTGGTAAATATGTAATATCATGTATTGTCTTCCTTGTAAATGCCTATTTAAAGGCTGTCTTACCTCTGTTTAATCATATATGATTTTACTTTCTCTGTTCTGTTCTTGTCAGTTTTCCCTTTCTATTTTCTGTCCGAGGCAGCTCTCACGAGAGACTGCTGGATTTCTACAGAGAGCTTAGGCTTTCAACTAAGAGGTTTTAAGTTTGAGTATTTGTGTATGCGTTGTGTGCATGAATTTGCCTTAAAAGGCCTAAATGTCCCAAAAAAAAATATTCACTGTTCCTCATGCTCTCTCTCTCTCTCTCTCTCTCTCTCTCTCTCTCTCTCTTTTGAGGTGAAATTTTCAAACTCCCTTCCTCCTCTACTGCAGGAGCCGCCGAACACTCATTTCACCTTTCTCGATTTTTTCCTTCTGTCGTCGTCGAAGAAGGTCCTCTACCTTCACCATGTGTTGATTCACTCCTCTTACTGTTGTTGTTAGGATAGGATCCATCTTTCCCCTCTTGTTGGATTGAAGATTAGTCAAGAAATTTCCTCCTCTTTTCTCTTTTGATCGAATGCCAACATAAAGAAAAATATTCTATTTTTAAGCCTCTTGATTTTCATTGCTCACCTGATTTCATTCATAATATTACTTGAGGCATAGATAGATTGAATGACAACTTTGATGTCTCAAATTATGTGCTAACAAATGTTTATTTTTACTTATTGTAGGACTTTCGTTTGGTGGAAGCGCGCAACGCGCACTAGAATTTGGATTTCATACTGATAAATGTAACAAGCTATTATTTATTTAAAGATAAATATACCATTATTTGTTAGGGGCATAATCCATATTAATTGGTTTATGCTCTTTGATAAATACTTAGATATTTAATCCTATCATAATTATGATTTTTTTAATACTTATGCACTCAGTGAGGATATTTTTATATTCATAATAAATAAAGTTGCATAGATAGGTTTATTTTGATGTATGAATGTTCAAATTTATGTATGTTGACTCATAATATAGACTTATTTTAATACATACACTTCTATTGAATGTCATAGCGTCATCTTTGCAAATCATATTCTATTATGAAACAACAATCACCATATTAATGAGGAGCAAAACCCTGATAATCCACCTCAATTTGGAGTCGATCTCAAAGGACGAACTGAATATTTGTTCAAGTCTTCTTCAGACAAAGAATGGTCCTTGGAGTGGGCATACAAAGTAGGAGATTCTAAGGTTGAACTCGGATCCCCCCCAATTGGGTTATAAGGTTGACTCTACTTGACTCGTTAACATGGATCAGGTTGACCCCAAGATTTAAGGTGGTTGATTTATTTAAAAATTAAATTTAATGTGTTTTGAATTTAATTTGAGTGTTAAGTATGAGTTACTAATTAATTTCAATTTTAATTACCTTAAATAAATTATAATGATAAATTAAACAAGCTAAATTAATTTGATTAATTATACTATTAGTTTTTTAATTAATATAATTAATTATTAATATTTTAAATTATATTTGTAATGCTAACATAGATTAATTTCTAATTTAAGAAGGTAGGGCTTGCTTTTCATCTTTCTTCGTGCGTCCTTCGTTCCTATCGCAGCTTTTTCTTTGTGGCCATTACTTGCTGCTTCGACTTCGCGTGCTTTTGCGTGAAATAGTTTGTTGATAGAGTCGCTTAAGTAGCTGCTTCGCCTCCGACGACGACTTCGAATTGGAAGTCACGACGGGAGCTCGCTCGCTGCGAAGGTAATCATCTTTATCCCTTTTGCGCGTTTCTTCGGCCAAATCCCGTAAATCTGCCGAATTCCTGGAATTAGTAAATCCGGGATTTGGGTTGGGTGAGAAACCAACCACCAAAGTAGCACTAGCAGTGGGAGTAAAAGTAGCTACCGATGCTCTGGTGGAGCAAAGATAATTGAGACATCAAAAGGGAGAGGAAAATCACGAAAAACATTAATAAATTGTTCTTTAGGCATCAGTATAGGATGCCCATAAGAGATAATCACAGAGGTAGGAGCTTTTGAAGATTGATAAGGAATCAGAGTAAGGGAGTGTGAATGATGAAGCCTCTCATGCAAGAAGACATCGATCAATGAGTGAGGAAGGGGAAGTCAGGAGAAGTTTTAGAATGGAGATGACATCTCTCGAGTTATGGGCTATGAGTTTGCAATATCAAATGTTGATGTGGCTGAAGCCTCAACATTAGAGGAGAGCGCCATGGAGGTGGGACAAAGGAGAAGATGGCTATGTCTTGGCATCAGCATTAAGGAGGGTGAGCCCGAGGAATTGCACCATTGACTTGGTGTGGAATCAATGAAGATAATGAGCCGAAAGGATGCGCTAGATGATGCCAAAGAAATCGTGTGCATGGGCATGGCAAAGATAATCTTATAATTTTGTGGTAGATTTGGCTAAAGTGAATCCTAGAATTTGTTGTGGATTTGGCTATTATAATATAGAACGTTAATAAGTTATGATTAGGAAGTCATTCTTATCTTTATTGTTTTATAACCTCTCTAGACTGTCTAGATCATATGTGATGTGCCTGTGTTTCTCGTTAGATTAGAGTGCCATAACTCCTCACCAAAAAATATAAGGAAATGTTGTTTTGAAATTTCATCAACAACAATTTGTTAGCAGTAGGCAGCTCTTATCTGCCACATTTTGTTGAAGCATTATGCTTATGTTTGTCTCTTTTTTGTTCTAATTCTAAAACAGTAGGCATTTGAGGGTTTACATCGGACATGGCTTCTCGACAATGCCAAATTTGCCAGGAAGCGCAATTCAAATACAAGTGCCCATCTTGCCTTTTGCCATAGTAAGCGTTCCCCCCATCACCTTTGCCTATTTTCTCTGTTCTAAATATGCGTTAAAAGTTTTGTTGGATGGTTAAAATAATATTGAATGTCACATACATTTTTCTAAAGAAAAGATGCTTCCTCTTTAGTATTTCTTTTGATTAGCTTATAATTTGGGTTGCTTGGCTTTCAAAATGTAATGTGTAACGTTGCTTTCCTTTTTCATGTTTTTAAATGTAGTTATTATGCTTGAGATTATTGTCTACCATAGGATTTGTTAATCATTTGCGTTTGATACCTTTTTTTAGTTTGCTAATGTGTTTATTTTCTTTTTCCTTGGGCAGTTGTTCATTGGCATGCTTTAAAAAGCATAAAGGTATTATCTTTCTATAATTTTCTTTTTCTATTTTGGTTTATTGATTTCTTACATTTTGTTATATCACTTGATTTGTAACTTTGTCAAACTAAAAAAATGTAAAATATAGTCCTAGAAGTAGAATTACCTTGTGTATTTTCAATGTGGAGCAATTTGTTGGAAAAAGATGCATGGCTAAGAGATTTTTTTTTTTAATTTAGAAAGAGGAGGCTGCTGGTTTAGATTTGCCAGTAGTGTCATAAAATTTATTCTTCACTATTGATCTAGATGTTCTATGTAGAGTTTATAAAATTAGAACCATGAAAAGCTCTTTTGAATTTTATTTCTTACTTTTATATACAAATTTGAGGTATTTATAGGCTTCTAATGATATTATGTATGAAAAAAAGGTAAATGTAATTTACACAAAATAAATAAATAATCCAAAAAGAACAGGGTGACGACTATGTTAAGGGAGATGAGCATATGGATTGCAATCCAGCGGTTGAAAGGGAGAAGATTTAATGACTAAGCTCATCAATCTGTGTGCTTAATAAATCATACGATGATTTTCTGCATAGTAGGAATAAGTTTGCATATACAATTACATGTAAGTATATACAATAAGAATTGAGATATTGCCATCAATGGAGTATCTTATGAAGAGGGTACAATCCCCTTGGCTTTTATTTGTATCCAGCTTCAATCATGGCTTTTGTAAATCTATCAAACCATGCTCTCGAAGACTATTAAAATCAATTTAGAGTCTTTTTTAATTTGTATATTTATTTTTTGTGAATGAGCCATCGAACCTTCGTGGAGGATCTATATAGACTTCTTCTTTAACTTCTTTATGTAAAAATACATTCTTTACATTAAACTATTGTATGGATCTTCCAAGATTAGTTGCTAGCAAAATCAACATGCGAAACATATTCATTTTTGCAATAGGAGCAAATATTTCTTGATAGTCAATTCTATAGGATTGAATATATTTTTTGGCCACCAATTTTGACTTTGTACTGTTCGAGACTCTCATCTGTCTTATGTTTTATATGAAAAATTTGCTTGCATTATTCCATTTTATTTCCATTCGGCAGTTCAATAATTTCCCAAGTGTGATTTTTTTTCATAGACATTTCATCTATTATAGTTGGATTACATATGATATTTATTGATTTAGAGAAAGCATATGGTAAAGCTCCAAGAGAAGTGGTATGGAAAGTTCTAGAAAAGAAAGAGGTTAATAATGCTTATATTCAAGTCATTAAGGACATGTATGCATGAGCTATTACTTGTGTTCAAACATAAGGTAGTTCGACCAAGTATTTTCCTATTTCAGTTGGATTACATCAAGGATCAACCTTAAGCCCATATATTTTTTCTTTAGTCATGGATGTTCTCACTAGACATTTGCAAGAGGTTGTACCTTGATGTATGCTTTTTGTTGATGATATTCTTCTTGTTGACAAGACTAGAGAGAGAGTTGAAGGTAAACTTGAATTATATACGTCACCCTTTGAGTTTAACGGCTTTTGTATGAGTAGATCTAAAACTAATATATTGAGTGTAATTTTAGTAATAATAGATCTAGTGGGTGGATTGTGACTTTGGATGATCAAGTCATTAATCAGAGTAAACATTTTAGATATATTGGATCTATTGTTCAGAGTGATGGTGAAATAGATGGGGATATTATTAGTAGAATTCAAGTTGGATGGTTGATGTGGAGGAATATCGGGCTTGTTGTGTGATAGAAAAGTCCCCTTTAAACTCCCCTTTAAACTTAAGGGAAAATTCTATAAAATGATGGTTTGACCTGCAATGCTTTATGGTGCAGAGTATTGGCCATTAAAAGAGAAGCATAATATTAAGTTAAGTGTTACAGAGATGACAGTGCTCAGATTAGAGAGAGTCTCCTTAGATTGTTTGGTCACATAAAACTACGGCCTTCCGATGACCCGGTTAGGAAAATAGTGTATTATATTTGACTTATGTTAAGAAAGGCAGCGGTGGACCTAAAAATACTTGGTTAGAAAATATTAGAAATGACATTTTTTTATTATATTTAAATGAGAATTTAACTCTTAATAGGACACAATGGAGAAAAAAGATTCATTTAGTCAACCCCACATAGTGGGATAAAGGCTTGATGTTATTGTTGTTGTTGTAGTATTCATCTATTCTCTTATGGCATTATTTCAATTCTTATTTTGAAGTGCTTCAAATAGAATTTGTGGTATTGAAATGGAACTAGAGTTGATATTTGTAACAAATGCTTTATTTGATGGGAAAAAAATATGAAAAGTGTTTATTGGGAAATGGGATATAGAGTAGCGATGAGTTGAAAATTATTACCGGATAATGATTTCAAAACTTGAGCTTGTTAGAGAGTCTAGCTGGGCTTATTCCTTCTTATGTAAATCTAAAGTGGTACAATGCTTGGGTTTGTTAGGAATGTCAAGATGAAAGATAGAGATTTCATCAAATTTATCTTCTATTTCAAAAATTATCCCTTTTATCGCTTAAAAATGAGTTTAATTGAAAAAAGTTTATTGGAATATCCTTTGAGGTAAGGAACTTTTTTGTGTTAGGATGATAACATTTGTACCTATTTTTGTGAAGGAATACTGAATAAAAATTCATTTGAGAGCTATAGAATATAGTTTACCTCTGTATTGTTTATGGATATGGACATGGGTAATGCACCCAAATATCTTTGGAGGAATTTTGAGAGAATGTATTTGTGGGAAAAAATTCTGCGAGATGGTTGAAAGGATTTTCAAAATTTATCATTCTTAAGGTTATTCTGTTAATTATGTAATTAGCAAGTTGCACAGTTTCTCCTCAGTAATTTTTTGGTACTTGTTTACAGGTAAGAAGAGACTTGGTGACTTTCAGGAGATGATAATTTTTCTTTTTGCCACCCTGTTTTATTGAAGAGTATCAGGACATGTGGATTGATGAATGATACATTTTTTATGAAAGAAAGAAGATACCATGTGATTGATGTAATCGCGAGTGTTATTTGTTTGAAATTATTTGATGTTGATATTAAAGTGGTTTTTTATCTTGAATATGAAAGTGGAGAGGATGATGCTGGCATCATAATTTTATTTTGTGAGATATACTTATGTCATATGAGTATAATCATCAATGAAAATTACAAATCCAGCAGCTCTAAAAATTGTTAGGAATTTTGGAGGGTCCCCAAATATTATAATGAATTAATATAGGAGTGGATGATCTAAATTACTTTTAGAAAAAATAACATGATGATATTTTATAATCTAACAAATCTCACAATGAAAATTTTAATATTTATATTTATTAAAAAGAAGGAATCATATATTATAGAGTTTTGAAGGAGGGATGCTCTAGTTTATAATGATGCTTAGATGATTTCAATATTGTACGTGAAAATGAAGATGCACAGTAAGCGATTTTTGTTTTCAAGAAGATATAACCCATCATTCTATCTTTTTTGCCTCATTGTCTTTTCCATGGTGAGGTCTTGAAATATACAATAATTAACAAAAAAAGTTGCATTGTAGTTGTGGTCTTTGACAATTTTATGGATTGATAAAGATTTACAGCAAGGTGAGGAGCATGCAATACTTTATTGAGGTTAAATGTGGGTAAATTAAAATTTTTCCTTGAATTGCAATAGTTGTTAGGGAATTATGACCCACTTTTATTTTTCTGTTATTGGGCTAAGGTTTTTAGGTTAGAAAGATGTTGACAAGGTTTTTCATGAGGTCAATGACTCCTAAATCAAAGATTCGGTTTTGTGGGGAATTATCCAAGTCATTAAATATATAGGATTTAGAAGTTATATCATTTTAAGTTGGAGAGCATGATCCAGATGATTTATTGAAGGAGTTATGAAAGTTATTTAGTTTGTCAATTTCTTTTGAGTTGAGTTCTTTTGATTCAACAAGACAGGCTTACCCTTTTAGTATCCTTTGTTTTACCATTTCCTTAGAGATTTTCATGTAGTTTTGAGCACTTTTCTTTGATGCGGTATTTCTTCTTTCATTACTTGCATCATATATTGCCTTTGAAAAAAATGCTTTTATCCTCCTTTAGTAAAAGAGTTTGTGGTAACAAGTCATTTATCTTGGGATTTGGTGTTAGTTATGGGCTCATGGTAGATGTTTCAGAGGCTGGAATGTCGAGCATTATTGTCTTTCTTCCTAGTTCAGTCCGTGTAGTAGAGAATATCTCATTTAGGGATGATATATTTTCTCCGCTTAAGATTTAAGCATGAACTTGGTCGAAGTTATTATTGAGCTCATGCAAGAAAGACACCCCCCATTTTTTTACAAATTGCTTGAGAATTATTGAATTATTTTAGCACCTCATCTTGAGATTTGGTTGTAATCTAGGCTAAACTAAGAAACATTCATTGCATTAAAGTATTCAAGAACATGAAAGTTATCTTGTTTGGTTGTTGAGATCTTAGTTATAACCTCGTAGATGAGGGCATCATCCTTTACTTTTGAGTGTGTTTGTTTGATAGAATTCTAATTTCTTGTGATGTAGATATGAACATATATGACTACTGATTTCATGCATTGTGTTATTTCACACTCATTTTATTATTTTGGAATCAACTTCATCTCAAAGTAAAAACTTTGGGTTCTTTTAATCTGGAGGAAGATCCACAAGATGCCGGATATTTTTCTTTCCTTTGAGAAATGTTTTCATAATATGAGGCCATTTAAGATAGTTTTTTTTTTCATTTAAACTATATATGACTTGTATACCCTGGAGTTTTTCTTAGTGAGATTTCATAATTCATGATGGTTGACTTCTTGGAAGAGAAGTAAAAAAAATCAGACATAATGAATAAAATGATGAATATCAACAAGAAAGAGGAAGAAGCAAGAGCAAAGTTTCGAAGAAAGAAACCTAACATTTCATTGATAACATGTACAAAAATAGAAATATGAATAACAACTTCAAATTTTATTTCTTATTTTCTTTTCATATATTGGATGTATTTATAGGTTTTTTCAAG
The DNA here is from genome assembly GCF_001605985.2 of Dendrobium catenatum. Taxonomy (NCBI): domain Eukaryota; kingdom Viridiplantae; phylum Streptophyta; class Magnoliopsida; order Asparagales; family Orchidaceae; genus Dendrobium; species Dendrobium catenatum. Next base: position 128,176 of record NW_021322770.1, on the reverse strand, counting down.
GATATTACATATAGAAAAAGATAAATACATTTATACAAAATAAATAAATAAATAAATTCAAAAAAGTATGGGCTCGCTGCTTGCTAAAGCGAGATGAGCACATGTATTGCAATCCAATGGTTAAGAGGGAGAATATCTAATAACTAAGCTTCTCAATCCGTGTGCTCGATAGGTCACACTGATTGATTGCATAGTTGGACTCATATTTGCTCGAGGTGAAAATTTAGGCCGATGCAGGATGAGGAAGGAGTGGGTACTACACGATCTTCAACATCGGGCTCAGTGAAGTTTTTCTTTTTAAGAGATCCTTGTTATGAAAAGTTGCTTTAAGGATCACTCAGCTTCTACTGTACATTGTTCTGGATTTATCTAGTGCTTGGTTATTTTCTTTGGTTTGTATTTTTGTCATTTTAAATTTTTTTGATAGGGATGAGGGATATTTTTTAGTAGGCTTCTCTTGATTTTATAATGTGGCCTAATGAATTTAGAGTTGTTTTTGTATCAGCAAAAGGTCTCTTATATGTGCTTTCCCTGTGATTTCTTATTGATGCAGATTCTTGGACAGTTTTATTTTATTTTATTCCGTCCAATGATGACGTTCTATTTATATGATTGGTGCAGAGAATCCATGTCAAAAGTTGACTCCACAGGAAGAGACAAGTATGCATTCTATACCTTTATTTGAGAACAAATGTGCAGTTAATATATTTTTGCTCATAGAATTTGGGCATTTTGGACTCATTATAACTTTTCCAAACTTATTGTATGTATTCGAAACTCATTCTTGGCTTTGCATACGAATATCTTCGTGATACATTGTCAAGATGCCCTTGTCTCCTGATTTGAGTTTTCCAGAAGTCATTCATCTTTTCATTGATTTTTAAGCTTCATTTGGGACGACTTTCTTACATAAAGCAGCTTTGTAGTACATAATTTTTTAGTTTAAAAAAATTTTGTACTAAAAAGCTGCTTTAGAAAACATTAAGAAAGCTGCCCCAAACTAAACCTTAATTTACCATTTGTTATTTGTCACTACTTAACGTTGTTATTGATTTTTGTGTTCTTGTGTTGGGAGATTGGAACTAATAAAATCTGATGGTATGTATTATATTCTTGTAATCTATTTGTGGACCAGTTTCAAGCATTGCATGCATCCTTTTGTTGTAGAACTTTGTTCTTCGACTCTAGGTGTAAAATCCAGGTGTTGCGATCTTGGTATTAATAAATTTACATAAATATGATTTTATTTATAGATTTATAGAGTTCCGAGATACAATCTATCTCTGTACCATATCATACACGGAGGGAAGCTTTTTAAATTTCATTGACCTAACAGACGTGTAAGACATCTAAGTGTTTGTACAATCTATGTTTTTTTCAGTTTCTATGGTGCTCCCAGAAAGAGCATTTGAAGTAGATGAAACTAACTGGATTCTTGGCAGTGATCAACTACAGCTTATAGGTATTTAAGCTCGCCTTATATTACAACAATGGCTTTTTACATCATTGTGGTGCTCTAATGTCGCCCATAGAAACTGTAGTTCGAGCCTGGATGGTGAAAAATTACAATCTATATGTTTTGCTATTTCATTATCATATAAATTAAGGCTTTGTTTGGGATGACTTTCTTATTGCTTCTTAAAGCGGCTTTTTAGTATAAAAATTTTAAGGCTTCGTTTGGGACTGCTTTCTTGTTGCTTCTTAAAGCAACTTCTTAGTATCAAAATTAAAATTTTTGTACTAGGAAGCTGCTTTAAGAAGCGGAAAAAAAGCCGTCCCAAACGAAGCCTAAATTTTTACTAGAAAGCAGCTTTAAGAAGCAGGAAGAAAGCTGTTCCTAACGAAGCCTAAGTCTGGATGGGGACATCTAGTGCGAGACTAGCGTGATTACCAACTGTAAATGTATTTGTAGTGGGCAGCCAAAAGGTTTCTCCGAACAATCAGCATGCAAAACCTTCCAGAAAATACTTTTTAAAACCTCACTTATTTTGTTTAATATGAATATTACTCTTTTCATTGCATGAACTGAAGAAGGAATTTTATTCTATTTGTTGCATGAATTGGCAAAAAGCCTTGTAAAGAAGATGACTAATAGTTCTTTTTTAGATGTGGTGAGAAAACTTCATTATGAATGTTTTTTCTTTATTATTCTTGACTGAATTAGGAGCATTGTGTTTAAAAAGGTTTTTCAGTCCTAAAATTTTATGATTACATATTATTCAAGTTTGTTTACTCAGCATTTTTATTAGGCTTCGAACTTCATTTTAGTGGATGCTTTTTACAAATTTTTATTGCTTTTCTTGTTTTTTTTTGGGACATTTAGGCCATTTAAGGCAAACTCACACACACAACGCATACACAAAGACTCGAACCTTGGACCTCTTAGTTGGAAGCCTAAGCTCTCAACCAATAGGCCAAGAATAATTGTGTATTGCTTTTCTTGTTACAATACACTGTTTCTTCAGCCACCTGTAACTTTAAACTTAACGTTTTGCAATCAAATCTTGTTCCCTCTGAGCAGCACAGTCGAAAGCTATACGGGATGCCTTGAATGACATAGAGCTACAGAAACTGGTGTACAAGATTGACAGCTGCAGTAACCCAGAGGAGGTTGGCCAACCTTCTATCCTCTAAAATTTACATAAGAATAAGGATTCGTTTGGGACGGCTTTGTTATTGTTTCGTAAAGCAGTTTTTTAGTACAAAAATTTTAATTTTTAAACTAGAAAGCTGCTTTAAGAAGCAGTAGCAAAGCTGTACCAAACGAAGCATACTGCTTCTTAAAGCAACTTTTTATTATAAAACTTTTGATTTTTATACTAAAAAGCTACTTTAAGAAGCAGTAAGAAAGCCGTCCTAAACAAAGCTAAGTCCTTTCTTTTTCTCAATCTTGCATTTGATTTCTTAAACTATTGCTTCCATTATTTTAGGAATTGGATAAAGCCATGGAAAGAGAGGGCTTTCCGCAGTTTACAGAAATGGTAAAGACTTATGACTGATTCGTTATTCCTGTATATATTTTTATGTAATTTAAAGAGCACTTTGGCTTCTATTTGCCTTCACAAAATTATTCTATTATGCAGATCTTATCGGTGGTTAGATCAAAAAATCAAACCCTCCAGCAGCCAAACACATGATTGTCTTTATAAATAGTTGTGCTGTCTACCAGCTTATCAATACCTGAAGATGTGATCTGCTGCAGGATTGAAAAATTTATATTTTATTAATTTTTAAAATAATTTTAATGAATAGTTTATTTAAGAATGATAAATTTGATTACCATAAACAGAGATATGAACAAAACATTAATGGAAGGAAGAAAATCTTGTTGGAGTAGGATTTCCATAGGGGTGGTTGAAGGATTAATTGCACCGAATATGTATCAGGCCATTAAGATGAAATTAAACTGAATAGTGTAAAAGATAAATAATAGGGGATCTGTATACGGAATTTCTTGTAGAATTTATGTACCATCTTTGGTCTTCTTGGACATGTTATTGAAGCACTTTAACTAATGCATTAAAAGCTTATCAATGCTTTACTTCCTATCTAAATAAATTTACATGAAATGTTTTTTTTTTTTTTTTACATTTAGGAATTTCTTTCTTATCTGTGTGTATATCTTCATTCATGATATAACTTTTTTTTTTAAATTATGTAAATCAAAGTAATTTTCTGTATAAAATTTTATGCACAATATATTGAATAATATGTTTTTCACAAAATTTTAACTAGGAGAAATGTATTTTTTTTTCAAGATATCTTTATAGAAATTTGATTAAAAAAAAAAAAAAACTGGTGTAAAATTTTCTAACTTGACTGCTTCTCTTTCTTTTTGGTATAGTTATTAGGTTGATCTTGCTCGAACTAAAATTAGGCTTCATTTGAGAAGGCTTTTTTATTGATTCCTTAAGTAACTTTTAGGCTTCGTTTGGGACGGCTTTTTTATTGTTTTCTAAAACGGAGTTTTAGTTCAAAAATAAAAAAATTTGTACTAAAATTTCATTTTGGAAAGCAATAAAAAAGTTGTTCCAAATGAAGCCTTAGTATATAAATTTTAATTTTTTACTAAAAAGTTGTTTTAAATAGTAGTAAGAAAGCCGATATTTGAGATAGTTTTTAAATTATTTTATGAAACAATATTTTAGTACAAGAATTTTAAATTTTAAAAAATTTGTACTAACAAATTATTTTATAAAACAATAAGAAAGTTTTTCCCGACAAAGCCTTAAACCTAAGGAAGAATTTAAGTTAAATTGGCTTTGCTAGACCATAGTGCACCCAATTGGTGTAACCCAAACCCTTCTTAGAACTAACCTCATGGTTTAAGGACTAGAATAAGCATGATTATACTAGTAATTCCTACTAAAAAATACTCTAAAATGATTGGAAAACAATTAAACAATTTTTTTTAGTAGATTATTTTTTTTGCAATAAATCATTTATGATGGTATATATACTAAAGAAAATTTTTTTTGTTGGAAATAATAAAATTGGGCATATTATATTCCTTTCTGGTAGATTTCTTCTCTAGAAATGAGCTTTTCTTCTATAGCAAATTACAGCAATCCAATGGGACAAAAATCAGAGCAATTTCATTAATCATCGTCCATAAAATTCAAATGGAGCAACCAACACAACACAAAAGAAGAACCATCTCCATTCATCACAAAAATTGTGTAGGCCTCCCAACATTCCCACGATTTATTATTCTGTGCGGTGTGCGGAGAGCGTTTGAAGATCAATAAAAATGCGCAACGTCACCCTATTGCTAGAATTTTTATTAGGTCCAAGGTATTGCTAGGTTTTTCTAGCAATTTTTATTAGGTCCAAGTTGATTTGTACAGACCAAGGTATTGCTAGGTTTTTCTCGGTATTGCTAGATAACGAGAAATACCATTCTGTCAAGACCAATACCTAATACATAACAATATTGGGTTCCGGTCCGGGTCGGACCATCAGGCCGCGTTGTAAAGAATAAGAGCACGTGGCGACATTTTATTGGCGTCCGGATGTAGAGCTACGTCAGGTGTCCGGATCTAATAAAAATTCCAGCAATAGGGTGACGTTGCGCATTTTTATTGATCTTCGGAAGCTCTCCGCACACCGCACAGAATAATAAATCGTGGGTATGTTGGGAGGCCTACACAATTTTTGTGATCAATGGAGATGGTTCTTCTTTTGTGTTGTGTTGGTTGCTCCATTTGAATTTTATGGACGATGATTAATGAAATTTCTCTGATTTTTGTCCCATTGGATGGCTGTAATTTACTATAGAAGAAAAGCTCATTTCTAGAGAAGAAATCTACGAGAAAGGAATATAATATGCCCAATTTTATTATTTCCAACAAAAAAAAAAAAATCTTTAGTATATATACCATCATAAATGATTTATTGCAAAAAAATAATCTACTAAAAAAAAAATTGTTTAATTGTTTTCCAATCATTTTAGAGTATTCTTTAGTAGCAATTACTAGTATAATCATGCTTATCCTAGTCATTAAATCATTAGGTTAGTTCTAAGAAGGGTTTGGGTTAAACCAATTGGGACCACTATGGTCTAGCAAATCCAATGGCAATTAATGCGGGGGCTTCTTGTCGTAAAAATGGGCTTCTTAGAGCTAATTTGATCTCATTCTAACATTTTTCTCCTCATGACATTGTGTCTCGATCTTAACCTATAAATATACAGTCAGAGGGCAGCCGTCGCCCGTCCGTCGAGTTATATATGATTCTTTGAACTTCCTAAACTTCATAACAACAACACTAAGTATCTCACTAAACCATCCTTTACACCACATAAAACATTCAAATAACATAAAGATGCATCATTTGATTTCATATTCTTAATACCTTCATAATGATAATATCTTCTAAACATTCAAAGCTGATAATCCATTTATGATTCTCCTTTCCAACATATAATTCAAAAGCACATCTCATGCAAATAATACAGCATTCCCATCCCTTCCAACTCTCTAAGTGGATTACAACTTTCCAGCTTTTCCTCTCAACCCCACCGCCATTTGCGAGGGCGTGGACTGTCGCAGCTCCTCACATTCTCAAAAAGTTGCTTGTCATTATTCTTAGATGAAGGTCCTCAAAGCAATCGGATAGAAGAAATTATGCTGTGCCAAGAGCTAGCTGTGGCAAAATGAGAGGAAGAAGGAAAAAAAAAAGGGTTTTTTATTCTATCTACTTCACATGATTGCCAACTGTTGAATTGACCTTTCGTATGGTTCCAAAAACAATTAAATTAAGCTTCACTTTGTAGAAGATTATGATAGTAGAAGTATTTTTAGGAAATCCTTCAAATGAAGGCAAATTATCCTTTTTGAGCATCTCCAATTGAGGGCATCTCCAACCGAAAATCTCATTTTTTACTCCAAAATGTCGTGAAACTGAAAAATGCCGTGATTTATCTCCAATTGAACGTCATTTTACCTCGTAACGGTCGTTCGTGCGTTTCTTCTGCAAATTTGGTAGAGACTAAAAAATGACGGAGATGAACAGTGCCACACCAATATTGGTGTCGCACTGTTCATCCGCGATAAAATGGCTTAAGAATTGCCGCTCGGTTGGAGCGACGATAAAATGGCTTAAGAATTGCCGCTCGGTTGGAGCGACGGAAGAAATTGGAGATGCTCTGAAAACCTCATTTTCCAATTCAAAATGCAGTAATTCATTTGTAATCGTACTGCATTTTTTTCTTCTCTTTCGTGCGCTTCTTCATCTTGCTACGAAAGTAACCGTCTTTCTCCTCTTTCACGTGCTTTTTCGGCAATCCTGTAATCTCAATATTCGCGTCGCATTGTTCACCTACTGAATTTTGGAGTGTCATTTAGCGTTCGAATGGAGCGAATGGCGGAGTGCATACCACAATATACAACTCTGTTGAAGATGGTCTTCATGTAAAAAAACTAGAGAAGAATAACACAGATAACCTACAGCGTGATATGCATTATTATGCAAAGGGCGAAGTTGAAGTTCTTGAAATACAAGAATACTATTCATGTGAGTCAGACTGCGAACGGGCGATCGGGTGAATGTGGTTGAAATTGGTTTCTCTAAAGTCTTATAAGAATTTTATATTTGGACAACTCATTTAGCACAAGAACTATTTAGAATGCTTGTACATTGATAGGTGAATTCCTATTTACATCAATTTTGCGTTCTAAATTGCTTAATCAAGCAAAACAGTTAGAAGAGATTATGAAGTACTGTTCTATGGTCTATCCTTTTCCCACAAATTTCCTTAAATTCTTATTAAGTTGAAATCATCTGTCTCATTTTATCCTGATAGTCAGTCAATTAGCACTAAGCTTCTAGAATATTCAACATAAAATACTAAAGAATTATTATTAGTATTATTAAATAACACTCAAACAATTACATGGTGTATTTACCTCAAACAACAATGCTATAATTAAGATTGAAACAGGTATCTTTTATTTTATTTTATTTTATTTTTTTAAATAAGTTCAAATTCAGAGTTGTTTGGTTTGAATTGATATGAGTGTAAAGTATTTCAAATGTTAGAATTTTAAAAATATTAGTATTTGTTTTGACATATAACAAATGCAGTATAAAATTTTGCTGCATTTGAAATCCACCTTCTAATTCAATGTTGGTGTATTTGAAATTTCTCAAATTTGATTGATTTTTTAAATACACCATAAATTCATCGAATTTGCTATCGCTCGCTATTAGCAGCCACCACAGTTGTCGGATACCACCGCCACCGTTTGCCACCACCGCCGCTCACAGCTGCCATTGTTCTCCGCCGTTTTGCCGACCCCCACCATCTTTGAAGTTTGTACCGCATTCATTTTATTTCAAGTTTTCAACCATTTATTTTACACACACTCAAATAGCTCCAATATATATATTTCACGATTCACGCCTTAGACGTTCAAGACGACGTCGCCGCCTCACAACTTTCTTCTTCCCAGTCGCATTTGACGTTCAAGAGGTTGTTCGACGCTCGCAGTTCGTACTTCGTCCTGCTGACCCTAATCTTCGACCATCAATCTAATTTTTTCTATACAAAATTGAAAATAAATATGTAATTGAAAGATAAATGATAAAAATTTACTCTTATAAATTTGAAAGCATTTGCTATTTAATTTTTTTATAAATATTTTATTATTATTTAATTTTATTTTTATTATTATAAATGGTACGCCCCCAGGCCATCCTATCAGTCTCATTTTTTGTCGTGGAAGATCAATCTCGATAGAGAAAGAGGGGGATGACAATCAAAGGTTCATTAACTACAATAAAGGAGCACTATCATATAAATTTTATAATTTTGAGTTTTATTTATGTAAATTTGTTTTGTTTTGTTGTTTAATTAAGATCCTCACACTAAATGTAAATATACTTCATAATTATAACATTATTATTAAATAATAAATAATATACTCATCCATCTAATTATTCGCAAGCAATAATTAGGTCATTTTCACGATCTCCCAACCCTCAAAAGTCATTGCATTGGCATGGTCCAAAACACTTCTCCCATTTTTAAGCAACTCCAAAGGCATCTTGAATCCAGTTCTACCGCTTGCCCATCTCCCCATCGCCATTTTCTTACATTAGAAAGCTCAGAGTGACAGAACCTTCTCTCTTCCATGCTTATATTTCCATCAAAATCTTGCATCTTTCTCTCTCCAGCCACAAATGGATTCCCTTCCATTTAAAGCATTTAATCTCATTTCAAAATCTGTTCTTTGGATCTTATTCGCTGCCCCCGAACCACACCCTCTCTTATCCGCCGCTGCCGCCGCCGGAGTCGTCGCCGTGCTCTACCTTCCTTTTCACCTCCTCTCAATCTTCTTTTCCCCTGTTCTTCTCTCCACTCTGTTTCTCCTTTTCACTCTGCTCCGCTTCGGCTCACCCACGCCGCCCACGCCGCCGCCAAAAACCGATTCAAAACAATTGAAATTGTCGCCGGAAACCGAGAGGTGTTTGCTTTCTTCGTCACAAAATCAAGTCTTTTGCGAGCCTTCGCTCGAATGGGGCGGTTGGGGAGCCCCGCTTGAGATTATCTACGAATAGTACGAAGGAGAAGAAGAAGAAGAGAGCGGCGATTGCTCGCCGGAATATTCAAAATGTGGATTGCCGGAATTTGATGGGTTGCTCTGTTATTCAGACTCGGATTTAGACAGAGAGGAGGTGTCTCCGCAAAGCATCTGCTTCCGGTGGGATGAGGAGGCGGAGGGGCTTATTGAAATCGCGCTGGAGGAAGACAACATGTTTGAAATCGATCTCTCAGCCTGTAGGTGAAGGTATCTTGGCCGGCAGGACAGGATCGATTCCTGTGAGTTTTTTTTTTTAATTATTATTTTAATCCATTTTATGAGAGGATTACAAGTTTGAATTCTTGCCGTTATATGAAGGGCCTTTCTACAGATTATTATAGCGGGTTTGGAGAGTTTAGTGAAATTTTTTTACTTAGGACTGTTTGATTTGATGAAAAAGTTAAAAGAAGGATAAAAGAAAGATTATGTAAAACCAAAGTAATTCATTAAAAATAATTTTGAGTTGTTTGATTGAGTACGGGAGGTGGCCGATGATAGCCGGTGGTTTGTGACAGGTGGTGTAGAGACATGAAGTGAGCACTAGGAGTGTAAGTGAGCTAAGTCGGCTCAAGCTTTAATCTATACTTGAGCTAGAGCTCAGTCTGCCTAGGCTCAGAAGCTCGTTAAGTCATTTGATTAACTTAAAATATATTTAAAAAGTAATTAAATTAGTATTATACTCAGTCTGCCTAGGCTCAGAAGCTCGTTAAGTCATTTGATTAACTTAAAATATATTTAAAAAGTAATTTAAATTAGTATTATATAATAGTTTTAACATTTTTAAATTAATTATGTGTTAAAAAAAATAAAACAAAGAAATTTCTCAACAATCAAGTCAAGTTTAAGCTTTCTAAATGAGCTCGAGCCTATAATTTTTTTGACAAGTTGAGCTCGAGTTTAGTAAACGAGCTTGAGTCGAGCTCGAGATCAGTATAAACTAAACATGATTAGCTCGATTAGACAGATATTTGACTTGACTCGACTCGTTTACACCCCTACTGGAGAACTACTAATTGGTTGAGAAAGGTAGCTCATATCACTTTTAACCGAATTATATTTTTGTAATTTGCTCAAAAACAGTGAACTTTAAATACCCTCAAAATGAACAATGGTGAATTCTAAGTTATCTTCGAAAATAATTTTGGTCTAAAGCACAGTCATCCAAATACCTTAAATTTCAAATTTTGAATGTTTACTTCACACTCAAAATGCTACTAACCAAGAAGTCTTGTTGTCACACCCTGGATCAGGAAGGCGGTACACGCCGGCAACACGGGACGTGATGAAAGCATAAGAAAACATATTTTGTATTCATAAAGAGAAATATGTATATACTATATATATACATTAGATTAAACAAATGAAATGAATTAAAAGCCAACTCATTAATAAGATGCAAATAACAAATACATCCAAATAACAACAATTCTGATATAAGCCGAAAGGAATGTAAATAGAACAAAAAACAGAAAAAGAAACTTCCAAACTCTTAGAATAATAAGTATAATAAACTATAACAAAATAATAAAAACCTAAAAGAGTTTAATGTTGATAACTTTGCTCCTGAGGCGGCGGTCCATTAAACACAGTTGTAAGTCCTACTGTAATAAGAGATAACAACTGAGTTTGATAAAATTAACTCATATCTATAAAAGAATTAAAGCATAAATGACAAATGAGTGATGCATGTAGTATGAACAACCATAAGGTAGAAGTAACTGCCTAAAGGCTAAAGTCGCTAATTCAAAGTAGTAATGACATATGCCATGTTTGGAAATATCAAAAATCCAACGGAAAATATAGTTTTCGGCGCATGTTTCGGCGTATATTTATCCGCCGGTTTAAGTCGCGTCGATAATTTATTTCCGGCGCATGATATGCGCCGGAAATTTCTCCGGCGCAGTTTCCGACGAATGACCGGCGAAAAAACGGATTGTGGCCGACGTAAAAAAACGTCTTAATTCTGGCGCCATATGTGCCGGTAATTAGCGTCACATTATGCGCCGGACATTACCGGCGGATAAAACGGCTCAAAGTGTGACATAGAAACACCGCAAAACGGAATGAGAGAGGCTCAGCGAAGTCCGGTGACCGTCGACGGCGAAGTCCGGTGACCGTCGGCGACGTCTAACCACGGCGAGTGACGAACGGCGACGGAGGGCGACGGGCGAAGCAGGCGAAGTGAGAGAACGGAAGGAAACGAATGACGGCCAGAGGGGTTCGGTTTCAGGAAATAGGGCTTTTACTGGCGGAATTTTCGACGATTTCGACGCCGGTGACGCCGGTATCTTTTCCGACGCAAGCTACGTCGGTAATATTTCGTTGAGTTTAAATACGCCGGCGCAATGTCCGCCGGTAACGTACGCCGGAAATGTTCCGCCGTAACGTGAGACATAAATGGTTCAGACATTACTATACCGTCGGATTGTCTGGCAGAACCGGCGTCGGTAACTTTACGGCGTATTTTGCGTCAGAAATGGCGCCGCAAGATTTTCGTCGAACAATTCTGCCGTTGCCTGCGCCGTTATTACCGCCGCACAATTTTCCGCCAGAAAATCCGACGGTAATCGCGTGTTTTCCCGTAGTGAAACTGCTACAAGATAATAAAAACCTAAAACAGTTTAATGTTGATAACTTTGCTCCTAAGGCGGCGATCTATTAAACACAGTTGTAAGCCCTACTGTAATAAGAGATAACAACTGAGTTTGATAAAATTAACTCATATCTATAAAATGATTAAAGCATAAACGACAAATGAGTGATGCATGCAATATGAACAACCATAAGGTAGAAGTAACTACCTAAAGGCTAAAGTCACTAATTCAAAGTAGTAATGACATATGCCATGTTTACTATAATAGAATTCTAATATGCTAGTGCCATCTATGTAAGTGTCAAATTATTATCAATGCAAATTATTTTAATACTCATAAATACAATCATACTGAGTATCATCATATCTCAAAATAACATATCAGTCATTTATTATTTCTAATTCATATCCACTTTTTTTTTTTTTTACATTTATACATATATCAATTGTTGTTTACATTTATACATATATCAATTGTTGTTTTGTCATATATTCATCATCGGAAAGATAAATACCAACCCATGAAAATTCAGCCATTTCTTGTACAATTATCACTCTGGGGGGCTCGTTGATCACGACTAGCAAATTATTTTTGTCGTGGAAGATCAATTTCTTATAAAGATTACACAAATCATATAGTTGAAGTGCTATTACAAATAATCAACATGTGTTATATAATTCAACAAATGATAATCATAATTTATATAATCAATATGATTTAAAATATGAGTATCATGTACTGCAATAAACAAAGCTGACATGATTTATCAATATAACATTTATTACATTCAAACAAGAACATGAATTAAATTACCAAATTGATATGCATGAGGTTATGTTGCAATAAATCAAGAATATTCTATTTATGAAGCTTTCTAATTCATTATGAACATATTCATAAAAAAATTTGCAATAACTAGACTAGCAGTGAAAATCAATTACTAAAACCTAATACAAATAGCACAGATTTATGCCCATTACAAGAAAGGGTACGTTTACATCTAAATAAATAACAATTACTTACTTTTAAATGAGTGACACGAAACTCCAAGCCTATACAATATTAACCGATAAGGGCAACGACTTGAAGGTCCTAGAGGTGAAGATCTAAATTCAATTAAAATAAATATTAAAATAAATGAAATATGCAAAACAAAATGTTAAATTTAATGAAATTTAAATACCTAAATCCACAAACAAAATAACTAAAAAAATATATAACCACAATTGAAATCTAAGATAATAAAATCTATCATAATACAAGGAAGAAGAAGCACTCATGGTCCTCGGCAAAACTTGGTTTGATGGAGGAAAATGGTGAGGAAAAGCTTTGAAACTTCTTTATCGTTTTGATCAAAATAAATAGAGGGAGGGAAAAGAGACGGAAGAGAAATTTGACTAACAAAGGAGAGCTCTTCCTCCATGTTGGTAAGGGTGTCAATATTTGACACGACCCGAAAACCTGACTCAAATCTGACCCGAAAATTTCGGGTTAGGGTCAACACGAACCAGAAACGGGTCGGGTTCGGGTTCAATATTTCGACCCGTTTCAAAAATTGGGTTGGGTTCGGGTTAACCCTTTGACCCGAAAATGACCTGAAAACCCTATTTTGACCCGGCAACCCGAGATTGACCCGTTTTTGACTCGAAAAAGAGGAGATAGATTCGTTTTGACCTGAAAACTAGCAATTTTTTTGTTGGAAACGGGTCATTCGGGTCATGTCGGGTTGACCCGGACCCGAAGTGGGCTGGGTTAGGGTCCGAAAAACCAACCCGTTTTCAAAAATGGGACGGGTTCGGGTTGACCTGAATAGTGTTGGGTCAGTTTCAGGTACGACCCGAACCCGACCCGTGACCTGAAATTGACACCTCTACATGTTGGTGCCGGAACAAAGTAAGAAGAAAGTTGAGAACTCTTTAGATGGCGTTTAAGAGGGAAAGAGTCAAAGAGAAAGAATAGGGGCAGATATTTGATGGCTAATTTGCAAGGGAAGGAAGTGGGGGTGGTATGATGCCTGCTATAAAAAAGAGGGGAAAATTTGATACCCTAAGTCTCCAAATTGAATTAAATGACGAGAGGGAGACAGCAGGCGACAAAATCGCAAAATTACCGAGATTGTAGAGAGATTGTGCAAAAGGAGAAAGAGGCTCGTGGGTGGCTTATTGTGTGAGGCTTGATTCGTGCGCAAGGCGGGAGCAGCCTGCTAGTGTGAGGGTTCGATCGCGGTCCAGGCGAAAGAGGAGCGGGAGGGGGTTAGTTCGCGCAGCTCTGAAGCGTGTGGCTCGACAATTGAAAGACCTGGACCGACCTTTGGAAGGTCCAAGCTTAATATCACACTCTTAGTTCATTGGATTTATGCTAATTACATTTATATTTGATATTGAGATGTGTATTTCAATGGTTTTGGTTAAGAAGAGAACAATGATGCATAATTTAATTTGGAATGATTGAATGTGAGGGAACATAGTGGTTTTTATTCAGATGAATGATAAAGTTTTATTTGAATTGGAGAGTTCGATTTATTTCAAGATGAATGCGATAAATTTTTTGATTAATTTATCATCTATCACACTTTACTTAAAACATATTCAGAGAATTTAAGATCCATTTTAATAAAATTTTAGTTAAAATAACTCGATCCAAAATATCAGCGTAAATTAGTCACCAATTTGCTCTTAATTTGCTTATCACATGCCTAATCTTGTGGAAATTATTAGGTCCGGACATCAGACATAGATATAAGTCCGGATATCCAATTAAAATTTGACACGTGGGCTGCACTTTGACTGTATTTTTTTTACTGCGTTTTGACTAGGCTTTGACTGCGCTTTACCTACGCTTTTGGCGCACTTGGCTTAAAATTCCACGGACACGTGTACATTCCACATGTCAATATTTTATTGGAATCAAGACGTATCTCTACATCCGGTGTCCGAACCTAATAATTTTCCCTAATCTTTATCTTTCAAACAAAGTTATCAATACATAGAAAAGTCACCCGAATAAACTCATGGATGCCATCCTAACAAAAGTACTTGGCCTTAGGGCCAATTAAGATTAAGTTAACCAAGGATCATAGTTAAGCATCTAAAAACCAAATTTATCAATACTTTCTTCTTTGCATATATTTTTCAATAAAACAAAGAATGAACTAATTAAATTTGACCATTTAGTTTGAATCACTTGGAAACAGAAGATGCTGCAGAAAAAATAATAGCATTAGTTATCGTCGGAGTTCTTCGCTTTGTCTTCACCATAAGAAAATAAAAATAAAATAAAAATATGATGGTTGATTGCAACGATAGGCATCGATTCTATTCGACATTTAACATAAAACAATGGTGGAAGAGCTCTTGAACTATTTTAGTTCACTAAGACATATTAATAGTTTTTTTTTTTAAATTGTATTTTTGATCATTTTTATATAAAAAAAATTTAATACTTTATTAAATGGTCTATAATGTTCCTTTTGACATTGGATACTTTTGAACATCTAGCTAGGGTTTAAGGATCTCAAAATGTAGGTCACATCAAATTTTTCTCACTGAGATGCTTATTTTGAATGTGAGCGAAATTTAGAAGACGTTCAGTTTCTTCAATGGCTTGGAGAAGTTTTGAACCACACTTTTGAGTGCTTGAGTTTGGCCCACTTGAACTCAAAATAAGGTGTTATTGATATTCTCTGCACCAGATAGCATAATCGGATGCTTTGATATTTAAAAATTGTATCAAGATTCATGCTGGATTAAGTGAATTTTCCTGTAATGTATCAATGGTAATACAATTTTAATGTAAAATGATGCTATCTTACTAAAAAAAAAAAAGAACTTTTATAATCTTCATAGAATTGATAATTTATGTTTGTGATGACCTTCTTCAAATCATCAACAAATCTTTCAAATAAAATTGGAATAGGAATAAAATTGAATACGGTCCTTAATTATTTTAATCACATGAGGGAGACATATTTAGATTGAAGATCTAAATGACTTGGTCGATTAATGACAACTTTGATCCAAGATGAGCATATACGGGTAGAGCTTATATGAGGAGATCTATAAAAGAGAACTTATCATTTATGTTTGCAATGATTTTGATAATATGATGCAATATTGATGAAGTTACGATTGTTAGGCAGGCTACAAATCGCTAGTAAAAGCTAGATATTACAAGGTCATAAAAGCAGTGTTTTTGTAACTCGCTCAAATTTGATATACTCGAAATTCGAAAAAAAGTTTAAAGCTCTATATTTCAAATGCAACACACTCAAAACACTTACTCTTTTGGTTATTTTCTCTATATGTTCAGCCTTAAATGGGCTAGGCAACCCATTGCAAATCTGATAAACAGCCCTAATCGGCAAAAATATTGGTTGTATTGCTCAGTCACATAGCTTTGAACAAAAAATAAATGATCCTTTATTGTGATATATATGATATTAACCATCTAAACTATGTAATAAAAAAAAATTGTTATTCCAAAAATATTATAGTTAGTTACAATAATTTTGAAGATAAAATAAAAAAATGTTTATAGAAAATATAAAATAATTTAATTTTTACTATATTTTTTAATTATACTTAATGAATCATATTGTAATAATAAGTTTCTTCTAATCATATTTGTGCTAAAGAGCTCATATATAATTTTTTTTTATGTTAATGATATATCATGATTTTTATACCTCAAAATTATATTAGGCTGTTAATTGAATAAAAAATTAATTAATTAATTAATTATTCTTGATTTGATTGGTAATTTGGAGAGAAATCATAATTGAATTTAAGATAAAAAAAACTAATAATTTTTTTCATGTTTAATGATTTTTATTTTTTTTTTATAAAATCAGCCCTTAGCATAAAGGTATTTGAAAGGAGACAAGGGGACAAAAGAATTGAAGGAAGAATAACAGAAAAAAGTATAAACCTTAATTGTAGTTAATATTGTTTTTAATTATGAGAAAACAAATTAAATGAGTTGAGAAAATGGAGAGTTATGTCTCTCAAAAATTCAAATGAAAGAATATTGAATTGAAATTATTAACATATAAGAGATTGGCTTAGGCTTCGTTTGAGACGATTTTTTTTATTGCTTTTTAAAAATAGAGTTTTAGTTAAAAAATTTTAATTTTTGTACTAAAACTTTATTTTAAAAAGTAATAAAAAAATAGTCCCAAAAGAAGCCTTAATTTTTAGAAGGAATATGAAGTTTGCATGTATTAAAGAGAGGAATTTCATAGGAAAAAAATCATATCAAAATATCATAATAAAATTTTCATAGGAAAAAAATAATATTTTTTGTTTATCAATATGGACTTTGAAATCTTTAGTAAAATAGTTTCAACACTGTCATATCCGATAATTTTTTCTCTTTTTTGAGTTTTTAACATGAAAAATTTAATCTCTTGCAACATTCTTTTATTTGTGTGTGTGTTGGATATTACAAAACTAAAATCTTAAACTCTCTCGCTATATTGCTATAAATTTTTTAACACACAATAGTTTAGCATCATATATAAGAAACTTTAAATATTATGCAAACATTTCTTCAATGATTGACAATCAATCACTCAATGAAGGAAAATATAACCCAAGCTTGACTTTGGAGAATTATGCACTTAGGATGAAGAAGCATCAAGCTCAAATCCTTTAAGCCTTACAAAAAGTTAGCCAATGCTAATGCATTGACTTTAGAGCATTATCACAATACGATGGGATTATGGCATGCCATCAATAATTATAAGGCTGGTGCATTGCCAATAAAAGCATACTCATGCTATCAACAAATATTGACGTCTTTTGACTCTGTCGTTTACCGTTGCAAGCAACATCAACATATATACCATCACTTATAAGGCTGAAGCCTGTTGGCCCACATTATTTGCCAGTCACAATAAATCAAGTTCAAGAGTACAAATATGTTAAACTAAAGAGGCAGATTAATTTGACACTAAGAAGTCAGCAACATCTGTATAATGAGTTTGTCAATGAGTTGAATTTGCTACATTTATTCGCCATAAACCTTTCTCCACTATCAGATCACTTGAAAATTTCTCGCCCCAACTTGTCAAATAAACCTACCAAAACTAAAGTTAACATCGACTTCACTTAACCTTCTTCATTTTACAACAAATACTTGTTAATAATTGCTATATAATTTACTTATAATGTTCAAATATAATATTTGTCGTGGCATTATATTTTGATCCAAATTTATAAATGGATGATCGTAGACATTGTCATAATATTTTATAATTATATCATTAAATTTTAACATGTCAGGTGAGCACATGCAAATATATAGCTCCCCCACCAAATGTTCTTTCTCAAGCAAGCCAAAACAAAAAAATTTAACTGGCAATTTAAATAAACAATTAAAATAAATATTTATCTTCATAAGTAAATCAAGGTAGAGGCCAATCGGGCCAATTAGGACCACAGTGCTCTCAGATCTCATTACAGTAACACTATTTATGCGGCAAGTTCAGATCATTGTTAATCACATTAGTTCAGAAGGATAGTAAGTGTTTATTATGGAATGAATGAAAAATATATTAAAATATTAATTTTGATATAAGTTATATTTGAATGAATTTAAAAATTATTAAATTTATATTAAATAAATGTAATATAAATTTTTTTATATGTAATGCTAATCTCTAAAAAAATTCTAAAAGGTTTAGGATTACTTTTGATTAATATTTCTTTATTGATTTCAAGATATTTTTGTGCTAAAAAATCACAGTAGAAAATAGTAAGAAAGCTCAAACGAAGCATTAGTCTTTATAATTTTGATCGACTAGATTAAGATTTTAAAAGCTGCTGTAAATGTATATTTGATTTGAGTTGTTTGTTTGATGAGATGAGTTATTTGGATTTGGTGGCTTATCCATTGTTAACTATTTTTTTCTTAAACCAAAATTTTATTTCATAGAAGATTACAAAGCTTAAAAAACCGTCGAATGTTAACTTAAGTGACAAATTGCAAAACAATCGGATGTTAACTAAGGCTTCGTTTGTGATAACTTTCTTACTGCTTTTTAAAGAAGTTTTTTTAGTAAAAAAATTTGATTTTTGTACTAAAAATTTGATTTAAGAAGCAATAAAAAAACCGTCTCAAATGAACCCTAAATTTCTAGATTATTTATATGAAAAAATTTAGGTCACGATATTCTTACCAATTTTTAGTTATGACGAGTTTCATTATTAAGGATTTTGATTAGAAGATTGTTGTAGTATATACATATGATTATTGTTTGAGTATGAAGTTATTGCTTCTTTGTAGACCTCAAAGAAACAATCTTTTTCTACTATTTCAAAGCAAATGATGTTGGAGTTTCATTTGTATGTCAAGCAATTTGGCTATGTAATCCGATGAGCCAAATTCATTTTCCAATTGAAAGATCAATGAGCATTTTTGTTGATCCTTCACAATCAATCTAGCAAATAATTCAATTACACATAGAAGAATCAAGCACATTAGCACCATTTTTATTTCTTAAAGCAACAAGTTGTAGAAAAAGATGATCAAGTTGAAATACTATTAGTTTGAAAATTAGATGATGACATCTTACAATGCTTGTGAAGTTTGAAGCAATTGTGTTGAAGAGGATAATAGGACCAAACATATTTAAATTAAGGTTTCGTTTGGGATGACATTTTTACTGCTTCTGGAAGTAGCTTTCTTGTACAAAAATTTTAATTTTTATACTAAAAAGCTGCTTCAAAAAGCAATAAAAAACCGTCCCAAACGAAGCCTAAGGCTTTATTTCGGACGCTATTCTAACTGCTTCTCAAAGCAGATTTTTAGTGCAAAAATTTTAATTTTTGTATGAAAAAGTTGTTTTAAGAAGCAGTAAGAAAATCATCCCAAATGAAGTCTAAGAGGAGATTTGGACATTAATTGAATTCTAATTTCTATACCATTAAGAAAGCAAAGTTTTAGTGTTTTTTACCTTTAAAATTTACAATTTTCAATTAATTACTCTCTATTTTATTTTTAAATTGTAATTGCAAAGTTGTTGTCTACTTTCATAAGTTCTAATTGTATTTCTCTTCCTTTTATAGATATAAATGAGTTGTTAATAGGGAAGAACAAAATAATAGTTAGAATAATTACCACATAATTTTTTTTTCTTTTCTCATTAAATTATATAAAATACATTTTTAATATTTTCAATAATTTCAATATAAATCCAATTACCTAATAATTAAGTTAGAATCAAATACTTAAAATAAATAAATGGAGATAAAATTATTTACAATATTGCCCTTAGATTCCACTTTGGGACCATAAAATTTTCTTGAGTAGGCAGATAACAAGGGAAGATTAAGCTTCCCGGGCCAAGGCAGGACGAATTGGCCCGGCCCAGGAATAAGTACAAATCGCTAAGATTCGCGCGAACGAGAATTGGACGTCCTGTTCGTTGCTGTACTAAATACCATACAACGTAAGGAAGAGCGATTGTATGGAACAGAGGAAGCTGCCGCGAAAGCGAAGAGGATGCGAGGAGAATATCCACGTTTGTCTCTGCGGCCATCTCGTATGCGGGTTTTGCTGCAAGAACCCAAACTGCTGTTTTGTCTTTTGCCGTAGGAGATGTTTACGTATACATAAATATTTTGATGCGGCAATTATATGGGCCTACATATGTTAGTACTAATCACATGCGAATAGAGATGTGATTGTGAAAGGTCTGTGTGTATTACTTGCATGAGAAAGTTTTTTCTTTTATTTTTAATTGTAAATTTAAATCTGGTATCTGCTAGAAAATTTATGATATGTAAAAAAATTGAACAAAAATCTAATACATAAGCATATAAGTTATAAGAGTTAATGAAAAATTAAAAAAAAAAAAAGATTTATATGATTTGATCTAGTTGAAATAATTCATTACGTAATTAAAGATAAAGGACTCCGTTCTTTCTCCTAATTTAAGAAATCTTTTTTTTTTTTTTGAAACGGGGTATCCACCCGTTGTCATACCTGAAAGGGAAGATGTTCTTTACCATTAGAATTACTAATGTATGGTAGCTTTAAGAAAGTAGTTGCTTTATTTTTTTTTAAAGAATACATTTTTTATATTCACAATAACTTTTAGTAAGACTTTCTTTTATAAAATAACTTCACAATCACTTTTACAAAAAGATTGGAGCTGTGACAAAAACCCTAAGGCTTCTGTTAGAGCATAACAACAAATAAATAAATATTATATTAATTATTCTTACTGATGTAGCTGTAGTTCATTGGTTATTGTTGTAATACAGCCATAGTCTTCTATATATATGTGTATGTATTGCTACCGGATGGATGGGTGATTATCTTCCTTTTCTCTGTTCTGTTTCACTTCTTGTTCTTGTTCTTCCACCTTCAGTTTCTACATGGTATCTAGAGCCAGCCAAGGAGGTCTCTTCTAACGATGAGTTCAGCTACCTCCATCCCTAGAGAGCACTCAAACATGGAGGAACCGGAAGATTCGCTGATCCCATCGGCACTGAAATTTGTCGTCTCAAACCTGAAGATGATTGTTTCCATTCAGCTGGATGCAGACAATTACTCCATGTGGAAAGCTCAAATCGTAAAAATTTTTCGTGCGAATGGCTTTGATCGATTTCTTGATTCTTCTTTCTCCTCTTCGCCTTCGGTTCTTCTTCAACCCGATGGACGATCTATTCCAAATCGGTAGTTCAATCAGTGGCTTTTAACCAACCAAAATCTAGCTGCTGCCCTCTGTTCTACCATATCCTCCACCATTTTACCTATGTCGTCAATTTGGACTAAATAGCGGCCATTTGGTCTACTCTTGAAACAAGATTTCAATCCACAAATCAATCCAAAGTTATCAAGCTAAAGAACTCTCTCCACTACATCTCTCTCAAGAATCAAACCATCACTCAATATCTTTCTGAAATCAAGTCCATTGTTAATCAAATTTTCGCTTCTGGATCAACGGTTGATCATGAAGATGTAATAATTTACATCCTTAATGGTCCTCTGTCCGCTTACTAATCTTTCAAAACAACGATTCGCACAATGTTAACTCCCCTCTCTCTTGATCAGCTATATCCTCTTTTTCTTAGTGAAGAAATCAACATCGCGTCTGATAATGCTCATGCATCCTCTCTGCCGGATCC
This sequence comes from Dendrobium catenatum, assembly GCF_001605985.2. Taxonomy (NCBI): domain Eukaryota; kingdom Viridiplantae; phylum Streptophyta; class Magnoliopsida; order Asparagales; family Orchidaceae; genus Dendrobium; species Dendrobium catenatum. The sequence goes on along the minus strand of NW_021322770.1, from coordinate 106,366 downwards.
AAACACAGCGTTATTTACCAGTCGTGGCTATGGACGATGCCCTCAGGGCAAATCCTCGTAGAATACCAACTCGACGTCTCGCTCCTCTTCCAATTCCCTGGTGATTTATAAGATCTGTGAAAAAAGAGGTCACGTTGCCTCCAGCTGCTGGCATAGATTGGAAATGAATTACGTTCCGCAGTAGCATCAATCAATGCACAGTGCACTTGTAGCAAATTCCAACAGCTCCTATTCGAATTGGTTTCTTGATTCCGGGGCAACAAACCATCTCACCAATTCGCTGGATAACATGTCCATAGCAACACCATATAAAGGCTACGAAACTGTTACTGTAGGCGATGGGAGATCGGCTAACATTGCCAATATTAGTACAGGCTTGTTACCGACTCCCTCCCGTAAGCTTTCTTTATCTAAAATTCTTCACACACCTTTTCTCCATTATAATTTGCTTTCCATTTCAAAACTGATCAAATATAATGATATTTCTATAATTTTTAATCCTTCTGGTTTTCTATTTAAGGACATGAAGACACAACAGGTGCTGCTTCAAGGACCATGTGAGAATGGCCTCTACCCCATTCGGTTCAACACAAATTCCTCTTCTGCTTCGGGGCTTGCGGCTGTCAGTGATCGATCTACTCCATGGCATAATAGACTAGGCCATCGCAATCTTCGGGTGCTTCGTAAAATCTCTCAATATAATCCCATGCTTAGAATAAACATTAATCATATATCCTGCTTGCCGTGTAAACAGTCCAAAGGTCATAAAATTGTCTTTGAAAGATCCAAAAATATACAACTCTCTCCTCTATCTCTCGTGCATTCTGATGTTTGGGGTCCTGCCCCAGTTGTTTCTACTCAAGGCTACCGATATTACGTGCTCTTTGTTGATGATTTTTCTAATTTTTCATGGATCTTTCCGATGAGATAAAAATCTAAAGTTTTCAACATATTTGTAACTTTTAAAACTCAAATTGAAAAGCACACCTCACATACTATCAAAACGCTCCGCACTGATGGTGGAACTGAATTTCTTAATCATAACTTTAAACAATTCTTAAGTAATCATGGCATCGCTCATCAAGTCTCCTGCCCCTACACTCCTGAATAGAATGGGGTGGCCGAGCGTAAGCATAGTCATTTAATTGAAACTTCTCGGATGTTACTTCAAACTGCTTGCGTTCCTTACAAGCACTGGCCTGACACTGTCCTGACTGCTACTTACCTTATAAATCGTTTACCATCTCCTACTACAGATAATCTCACTCCCTTTGAACTATTTCACAACTCTAAACCCAACTACAATCACCTGCGCACGTTCTGGTGTGCATGTTTTCCTCTTTCGCCTAGCCGTAACCATTATAAGCTTCAACCAAACTCCTCTCTATGTGTTTTTCTTGGCTACTCTGACACCTACAAAGGATACAAATGATTAGATATCTCTACTAACAAAATTCTCGTCTCTAAACACATAACCTTTGATGAACACTTCTTTCCATTTCATAATGCTTCTAATGCTCACAATGAATCACTTAACACATCATCCACCATGCCACCTAAGCTCCTGATTCCGCTGTCTATTCCTCAGTCTACTACTTCTCCCCCGAATACTACCAATCAAAATAATTCTATTCATACCTAGGCCTTCTCCATCTCAGTCTACACCTCCCACAGAGCCTGTCATTTCTCATACCTCTCCCGCTGGGTCCAACCAGCCTACTCATCATATGCTAACGAGGCACAAAACAAACAAACATTTACGAAAAGCTGCAACAGTCTTAAATAAACCTTAAGTCTAAAAATATATACAATTTACTTAGTTAAACTAATTAAAAAAATCTCTTGTTATTAAATCATTTCAAACTAATTTTAATGTATTTAATTTTCATATATTTAGAAAAAAATTAATATTTGTTCACTACCATTTCTTAAATTATTGACGTACTCTTATTCTTAAGGTCACATAACCGTGAGAAGTTTTGTTATACTTCTCTTGAATAATGAAGCTACGGATTGCGACGGATGGAAAAAACTCCGAACTCGGGAAATTGGAACGGGAGAGGGTCCTAACTGGCGGTCTAATAAAGTAAAGGGCTCGCCGCTCGTTTTGAGTTTTACTAAAGACGATTATTAACTCTTGGATTTGCGATCAACCAATCAGATTCGCTGGATTTTGAAATGGGCAATTTTTTTAAAACGCGGCGGGTTTTTCGGTTCAACTGGCTATTCAGTGAATTAATATGATCGGACATGTTTCCGGTTGAACCGGCCGGTCCCTTGCTAATGATTATTGTGCTTACAATATATTTTCACATTTTAGATGTCATGAAATTAGATGATTTGATTTGTAAATAATTTTTATAGAAAATAGAAATATTTTTGTAAAATATATTATGAAATGATAAAATATTTTATTTTGAAACAAAATTATTTTTAAAGGACATAAATTTGAGTCACACACTTTAAAACTTATTGCTCGTTAATTTTAACAAAATTAAAAATTAGTTCAATTCGGATAAAAAAATATTACGAGCATACAATGAATGTAGTTGACTAGTTGTATACGCGAAAAAAAAAAATCTCAGAATACTACCCAGACTATTTGTGTATAGCTAATAAATCTAGTCTTAGAGTATCATTTTGCTCCAATTTAGTTCGTAGACTATGGGTTGTTTGGTTGGAATGCTTTTAAGGTGAAAAATAAAAAAAAATGGATGTATTTTTAACTTTTTGCATGTTTGATTTGACATCCCATAAAGTAAAATAAAATCTTAATGTATTCGAAATTTTCGCTTGTAGTTCATTTTCCACGAAGAGTAAATGCTCAAATCAAACGAAAAAGGAATTCACCAGACACGAGCGAGAGATAAGTATATTCCTTCCTCATTGTCGTGAGAACCATCATCCGCATTTCTTTCTCCGAGTTCAGAGCATCATTAGCGAGGCACAAAGGGAGCTACGTTTCAATTTGCATGACCAGTCTTTTTTTTCGTCTGCTACAACTCCATCTGTTTACTCGTCTCCACCCATTTCGACCAGTTCGCATGTTCCAATCCTGCCCATATCGCACGAGCACAACCCTTGGCTCTTTGAAGCGAAATACAATCTTGCAATGTTCCTCCCTTGAAATCCTCCTCCCTTGGAATCCAATCTAGCTCTCGCACTAGGCTCTTTGCCACAAAATCCAAGTCATGTGTGCAAGAGCAGGACAAGTGCTATTCTTTTGTGGAGCAAGCAGGGGCTGTGTAGGTTCCCTCTAGTGTGTGGGAGTCAAACGGTACAAGCAAATTGTTGTAACCCATTGCTCCGAGGTATGCCTTTTCATACATCTGAGCAATGCAATGTTTGTGATTTGATTGAGTTGGCCACTCCGTGCGGGAACTTGGACCTGCAAGATGGCATGCCCATCTCGTGTGGGCATTTGAAGCCGCAAAGTGTCTTTGGTGTTTGATTTTTATGAGAATGTTGGGGGTAATGGACTGATTTTACTTTACTCTACATACATGCACCCAATCAAACAAAAAAAAAATAATTCCAATGTATTCACTTTACAAACAATCAAACAACCTCAAAGAATTTATTTTACACTTCATTCACATTACGGCCAATCAAAATGCCGCTATATAAAATGATCCAAAATAGTCCCTCATTTTCCTATTGTCCTAGAAAATTGATCTCAGTTTATTGTCTAAATTATATAAATTTGATTTGATTTCAAATGTAACATTTTTATCAAGGGAAATTTACATACATACCACTTTATTTCATGTTATTTGCTTATCTAACACTCAAAATATTAATATTACATGCATATCACCCATATACAATTTTAATATCAAATGTATCACTCCTATAATTCATTTCTACTATTCATACAATCATATAAACTTTAATATTTCATTCCATGCACCCAAATTTGTTCTATGAGTGATAGACATGCAATATCAATGTTTTTGATGTTAGATCTGTAAATAACATGAAATAAATTGATATGTATGTAAATCCCTTTTTATCAATTATGTACGTTTGAGTGGCTAAATTGAAGCAATATTATACTATGGAATTAAAATAGCTATATACGAATAGTCGGAAACTATTTTTAAATTTAACTCTTTAAGAAACAAAAGAATAAAATTATATATAAATTACACAAATAGGCATTCACTGTTTTTTTTAGAAGTTCACAAATACTACCACTATTTTCTCATTGCAAACCACAAAAAATAGAGCAAATGATAAATATACAGCTATTATGAAATTTTTTTTACAAGAATACTCACCTAAATTTTTCTTTCAAGAAAATAAAAATATATTAAAGGGCATATCAGTAAAAACACTCCCACTACCATTGGATACTTACCTACCTCCAACTCCTCATCTTCCAAAACACCTCTTCTTCTTCTTCTTCTCTTCCTCCACCCCTGCCCCAACTTAAGTTGAAGCCTTGTACTTCAAGAGCCATTGAACGACCTCGACGAGACGAATCTAACGAGCCAAGATCACTTTGAATTCTGACATCACTAAGGGCCTTCAACACCTGCTCGCATCTAAGTACGAACGTGCTATTTTATTTCACGATTTCCCATGGGACGCATATTTACAGCGATAACATCTGGCATTCTCGAGTTTCAGCCACTTTCCTTCTATTCTTGCCTTCCTGATTACTCATAATCCTATTTACAAGCTATGCCACTCCAGAAAATCTATAAATAGACCCCTCATTCCTCTGAAAAAGGGGAGGGAAGTCAAGAGAGAAAGAAAGGAAGAAGAGGAAAGAAAGCCCTGCGCTAGCTCCTCCTCGAAACCACCAAGGGATACGCCGGGAGTGCTGCCGCACCACCGCCGTAGTCTTGCCGCACCACCGCCGGCGGTGCTGCCTGCACCACCCGCCGCAGTGCTGGCCCCCCCGGCACCACCGGCCGGAGTATTACCTGCGCAACAACCCGAGCCGTAGTTGTTACTACACCACCTGACGGACGCACCAAGGGACCGCCGGATATGCCATCCGAAGCTGAAGTATCCCCCTGACACTAGAAAGTGCCATTACGATCACCATCTGACTCCTGGAGTGCTGCTGGACGCCACTTACTGACAGTGGAGTGACGTTGGACTATAATTTGTAAAACTCTCAGTTGATATCTGTAATCTGGTCGTCTTATAAGGACGAGTCAGACCGCCATATGTAACTTTCCTCAAATTTTAGTGGAATCATCCTCAACTGGGCCTGGCCCCGTGGTTTTTTCCTCTTTTTCCCCGGAGGTTTTCCAGCGTAAAAAATATGCTTTTCTTTGTGTGTGAGCTGGAATATCCGTGCAAAGCTAGAGACGTAAAGAATTATTAAGCTCTAATCGCCCCGGCCGTATATCCTAGCCCGCAACAGCTTTGGCGGCCGTCTGTGCGAAACGACAATCCCAACTATAATAATCATCACTCATGGCATAGGCATAGCAATCGCCACCAAGGAGCCTCTCGCTCCCAACTCTGCACGTGTCCAGGAATCATGTCACCTGGAATCCAAGGGACGTCAGGCATCCTGCCTCTTTTCAACCGTGGTGGGCAAAAACCTGGTTTGGAGAAGGAACAAATCTAGGACCATCTATGGAAACCGAATCCAAAAAATGGAGGAATCTTAAAAGGAGATCCTTCACATCCTGCGAGGAGCCCGCAACCAATGTTAGCAGAGCAGAGGAAGTATTCGCCTTCCTCAGGATCCAATATTAGCCAGAGGTGCTCAAACCCGAAAGTGTTTCAGGGCAGACATCCTATCCTCAGTCAAGGGGTCATCCTAAAAACACACAGATGTTTTGACCTTGCCTGACACGCTATGCTCTAACCCATCCTTTTAAGCCCCAGTCCGTTAGTCTGCATTCGCGTCGGATATTCTTGAGGATGTGGGCCGATCCTCTATTGCTTGACTCCCGCGCAATGTCTTCCGCCATGAACTGAGGCGCTTGGTCCAAGAAGAGTTCCCCGGTCAGGGGTGGAAGGGACAATCTCTCCATCGAGTGGGGACTTCCATGAGACCTCAACCACTGACAGAAGCCCATCGCCTTAAAGCATCGCCATTCCTGCAGGGTTTCAAAACTACCGAGCAATGATTCTTATGAATTGGGACTTCTGACCCCCTATGAGCACATTGATCAACTAAGAACTATTATGCATATTCAGAGAGCCCTCGGATGCCTCCTCTGTCAAGTATTTCGCTGCCACCCTCAAGATGGGCAAAGCTCGTACGTGTTCTACTCACTCCCAGCTAGAACTATTCCTTTCGTTTTGTCAAGTTTACGCCAAAAATTGTTTGTCGAACAATTTATCGGCTAATCGAAGAATTATTAATTGGGGATGGATGATTCATCATCCACATGGAAAAAACAAAGAAGTAATAACTTGCTACCCTCGACCTTCACCAATCTCGCACGGGTGCCTCAACAAAAAAAAGGAGTATCACTCCCTTAACAACATCTCAGTCAAACGTCTTAATGGCTCATCCGAGATGAAGAAAGTAATGTGGCCCAATTCCCTTAAAAGTCCAAACTCAGGGAAATCAGGAGCAATACTGTCACTTTCCAAACCCAACCGTAGTCCGTGGACACAAAACTGAAGCATGTAGGCCCCCGCATCAAGGAATGAATTGAGAGAAGCGTTATTGCGACAAGTGCTACTCTGCTTGGACAGTTCATTCAAAATTCTCCTGCTGAGAGATTTAGGCTTGTCACCCACTAGGGGGCAAAAATTCAACAACAACAAGAAAAAACCATTGTAATAATTTCAAGTGGATTGCTTTGAGATTAAACTGATCGTGATAGTCAAGACTTTTGTGTCATCAATGCATGCTCTTTTTATATTAAATAGAGGTGTCACTCTAATATCCATAGTATTTTTTCTGTCCAGGTTAAACACATTTATGTTGTCCTGTATATGTCTTATATGAGTGTAAACTTTTATATGTCCCTAAGTCCATATTATGGGAGCTGGATATTGTCTTACAATAGTATAGGTAATGTGTTATTTGCTGTCATTTGACATTGGTCTCCTTCTTTAAAAAGGAAAAATGCACAAGTGAAATTAAAGATGAATCTAAATCTCTTCTCAAGCGCATAAATTTGAGAAATCACTGCAATCTTTTAAATTGATCTCAATTACTCGCATAATGATAACCCGCGGGGATTCGACGACCTTTCTTTCCACATAGGTTTAACGGTACCATCCGGGAGCAACGCTCTGACATACAACCTCGGATAGGGTCATACATCCTTGGTGGATTCCCTCTTCCTCCGAACCTCCATTTCAAACATAGGTTAAGACATCATACGAGCAATCGCTCTGACGATACAACCCCTCGGATAGGTCGTAAATCCCTTGCTGGAAGCTTTCTCTCGACTCTTCACAACACACATAGGTTAACGTCGATATCCGATACGAACCGCTCTGACACATCACCCGGATAGGTCATAATCCTTCATGGATTCTCTATACCTCTCTTTCACATATAGGTTTATCATTCGTCATCGAACAAACGCTCTGACACAACCAACCTCGAATAGGTCATACATCATTCATCAGATTTTCTTAAACCTCTCCAAAAACATAGGTTAACGTCATTGAGCAAAATGCTATGACATACAACCTCATATGGGTTATATTATCTTTTGAGAAATTCTAATGCTCCTATTTCCGCTCGTCGCCGAATTTTTAATTGGTTTCATTTCGGGTCCTTTCCTTTGTTCTACCAGCCTCCATGTGATCGGGCCGGTCCTACATCCCGACTTCGGGGAGTGGGACGACGACCTTCTGTCCGACTTCCACAAGTGACGTCGGCCCGTGTTAGTATCCATGTGGCCTCCATGTGATGGTCCGGTCTTTGCAAAAAAAGACCGGCCGATTTTCAAGTATCGTTGGCCTCCCTGGCCTCCCCAAGTGGACAACCAGTCTTCTGCCCGCGACCATCAAGTGATGCCCCAGTCTTCAGCCCTGACCTCCACCTCACGCCTTCCCTCTTCCTCAAGTGAGGGTCCCTGTAAAGGCTGAACGGGGATAGTTATAGCGCCAGATCTTGTCGTTCTCCGGGCCGGGCCGGTATTTAAAGAACTCTTTGGCAGACAGTTTTTTCCCCCACTCCGGAGTAAACTGAGCCTGTGTAAGAGTACCAGAGGGCTTTTGAATTCGCCGCCAACTAATATATAACTCTTGCCTGGATAAACAGTTTTTCCCGCATAAGAGAACTGGAGCCAGCGTAAAGAGTACCGGGCTTTTTGAATAATTTCCCGAGTCCTTGTCCGACGTGGTATTCTAACCTCTTTGCCCGGACAGTTTCCCCCATAAAGAGAATACCTGGAGCCTGCGTAAGGTGACCGGGCTTTGATTTCGCTGGCCACTGGTATTTAAACTCGTTGTCGTGACAGTTTTTTCCCCCCTTCAATGAGAGTGAACTGGAGGCATGTCATAAGAGTATCCGGGCTTTTGCATCGCTCTGATGCACTGACAATCTCCAAGTTATCAATCCCAAAGAAAATATAACTTGGACCACTACAAGAGATTGTGATTCTTCATTTTTTCCACCTGGGGTATTTATAGGGATAAGAAGGGGGAAACTTAAAGTCATTAATATAATATATATTTAATTCTTTTTTAAGAGGCGAGCTGCATTTCACTCCAATGTACTAATTTCATAACGAAAGAAATCTTTGGATTAATTAGGTATATAAGTATATTGAAGGTTATAACTGTAACGTTATTATTAAGGTTATAAACAATATTGTGTAAGGAACCTATTCCTGACCATGTAGGTTTTTTAAAATTGAATAAAGTTGCATTAAAACCTGAAACGTAATATTCCTAAATTCACTAATGGTTACGGTAGTTTCAATGGTATATTATATATTTTCGGAACTTTCAGCTTATGAGCTGAACTTTAATCTATATATGTATATATATATATATATATATATATTATATATATATATATATATTATATATATATATATATTATATATATTATATTATATATATATATATATATATATTATATTATATATATATAATATATTAAAGTTACAGTTTAAACATAATAGTAAGTGTAGTTTAAAGAAGTATTTTCATGGCTTGCTGAAAAACTGCACGCGATTTAATAACTTCTTAAACGTCGATACAACTTCACCTTTTAATATTATAACTTCTTTCTAATAACATAATAATAGAAATTATAATTTTTTTTATTTACCGGTAGCATATATTATATATAATGATCTATATTTTATAAGTAAGTGATATTTATTTTTGAAATCAACATAAATACTAGGCATAATTTCCATAATATTATTAGATAATATAGGATATTATCTTAATATTTATTAACATATACTTTCGATATGCATGTCTAATTGTTCAAAGAAGTATATTTTTGCTTAAATTAGATGATTTATCAGTCAACAAGCAGCTCAGAGAGGTGTAAAAATATCTATTTTTGGATTCTGCAAGTTACGACGTCCAAAAATAAGGGGGCAACTGAAATAATGTCACTAAAATAGTCTTGATCCAGCAATCGAATCTCGAGCAAAATCAGTTCAGAAACTTCAAAAATTAAATCTACGAAGCACCCGAACA
>NW_021322770.1:76203-96663 GCF_001605985.2 Dendrobium catenatum | reverse complement strand
CAGTCCCACCCCTCCACCACCCCCACCTCCCTCCCCTCGGAACTCACCACACTTCCGGCAAGATGCCGCGACTCAGCCCATCCACGCCCCCACCCCTCGTCTTCTCACTGACTCACCTCCGGTGGGCCAAAGAATGCGAACCGCGGCCTATCTCCCCCCCGGGCCCCCCCCCCCCGCCCCCCCCCCCCCCCTCGCCTGCAGCCGCCGGCCTCATCGTCGACCCCCTCTCTTCTACTCCCCTCCATTAGCGACCCCTTTCATGTGGTCTTTAATAGACGGTTGGGTTCGCTTATATACCATCACTGTTCTCCGCTGCATGACTGGATTCAATTCACAGTAATGGAACACATGGCTTCAGTTCCAAAACGCCTGCAGCCACCACGCAGGCATCCTTTCGCCGCGTGAGGATGACGGTGAGGCAGGGAAGGGATATAGGTTAGCGCCGCCGCCGCGAAATTAATCTCAAGTCGAGAAGGGTTCTTGCTGTTCTTCGTTATTCTTCCCCATCATGCAGGTAAGCAATTTTATTTATTATTATTATTTAAATGATTCTCCATTATTCTATGTTGGAAAGATAATATAGATTATTTTCGAGAATCTCAATCAAATTAAAATTGAACCAATTTCAGCGAGCTTATAGTCAAACTGAGCGTCTCGGAAATACGGATCCAACGACACCAAATTCAACCCAATCCGAGCCCAAATGGATCCAAATCAAGGACCCGAAGCGTTGTTGGAAGGTTCGAATCACAATTTGAGTTATCAAACGGTCTCTGATTTTAACGAGCTTGTACTCGAATTGAACGACTCGACGAGACGAATCCAACGAGCCCAAGATCACTGAATTCTGACATCACTAAGGCCTTCAAATGTCCAACGAACAGTGCACGATCATGGGATTCGATATCGGCCATCCATTCAGCCACTCCCTATTTGCCCCTGATCTCACACCTATTTACAAGCTATGCCACTCCAGAAAATCTATAAATAGACCCCTCATTCCTCATGAAAAGGGGAGGAAGTCAAGAGAGAAGAAGGAAGAGAAGGAAGAAAGCTCCTGCCGCCTAGCTCCTCCTCGAACCACCAAGGGACGCCAGAGTGCTGCTGGACCACTACCTGACAGTGGAGTGACGTTGGACTTTTGTAAAACTCTCAGTTGATATCTGTAATCTGGTCGTCTTCAAGGACAAGTCAGACCATTGTACTTTCCTCAAATTTTTGTGGAATCATCTTCAACTGGGCTAGGCCCCGTGGTTTTTTCCCTTTCCGGGTTTTCCACGTAAAAAATATTGTGTTCTTTGTGTGTGAGCTGGATATCCGTGCAAAGCTAAGACGTAGAATTATAACTCTATCGCCGCGTATATTCTAGCCCGCAACAGACAAAAATCTTTTTAAGGGATCATTTAGTTGTCTGTAAAAATTGAATAGAATGTTAAAAAAAATATTTGAAGTTATTTGGATAAGTGAAAAAGAATTGTAATTTTTTTAAGTAAAGTGAATATAATGTAAATTGTAAGAAGATTGTAATGCGGGGGCCTCCGGCTAGTCGTAGGAGCGGACGGGGCCGGGATGAGCGGCGATCGTTGGGCTGCGGTGGTAAGGAGGCCGGTGAGATAGTGGGTGCCGTGGTTGGTCAAGGAACTTGAGAGATAATAAGTGTTCTTGTTTAAATTGGACGAAAGCATGTTTCCTTAAAAAAAAGGGCTAAAATGAATATACTGCATTTATTTTACTTTAAATTTGTTTTTCATTCAATGAAATACCAAAAAGTAAAAAAAGTAATGCATTTACTTTAATTTGTAGTTATTTTTCTTCCAACCAAATAGCCCAGAAGTCTAATGACTATTTAAAAAAAATCAGCAAAAAATGAAAGTGGTTCAATAGAAAACTATAAAGCTCAAGCAACGAAGAAGATACAAAACAAAATATGCTCTAAGAAAATACAAAACAAAATATGCTCTAACAAAAGTAAATACAGGATTATAAATTCAGAATGGCCAAAAATATACCCAGGCTTGTAATAACATTAAGTGATGCCCTTACGCCATCCAGTGGTAGCAAAATGGAGAGATTATTAGGTGCGGAGGGCGGACGGGGAGAGCCGTCCGCACAAGCATTGAGTACCTAGTGGTACCCGTACTCGTACCGCTGGGTACCGCTAGGTACCCAGTACTTGTGCGGACTGTGCGCACTCCGCACCTAATAATTTTTCAACAAAATGACCGAGCGGTATGGGAGTGAGATACTCACTCATCATTGTTCCAATGATGCTTGGTTTTCTTGTATTTACACGATTTTTTATAAACATATAAATACAATAGACGAAAGAATCTAAAGCATTCCTGATTTTCTGCTAAATGCTACTTGCAGTAGTTTGATCATTGGCTTTGTTGCACCTTTGAATATTCACGGCGGTAGAGAAATATAAAGGTTAACGCCCTAATTTTGAATGAAGATTGAACACAAATACAAAGATATATAAGTAGGGTGTAACGTTCATAAGAGACACAATAGTTTTTACGTTGAAATCCCCGGAAAGGGGGAAAAACCATGGAGCCTGATCCATTTTGAATGAATCCACTATTGTTTGCAGTCGATTACAAATGAAGACCTTCACTGAGGGGAAAGCCTTAGCTTGATATAACACATATGCATCATATAGAGTGCATTACATAATGGGAGTTAAAAGGATTAGTATTGACATATTCGTTTGGTCGATAGGCCAATAGTCAGCGAGCAATGTAAGTCGGGAGGATCGTAATCGGATGATGGTACTTGGAAGAATCGTAGTCGGTGGGAGACAGTGGTCAGAAAAATTGTTGTCTATTAGTGGAGGTTGGCAAGACCATAATATGACGACATAGATCAAAAGTGCTATAGTCTGCAAATGACAGTGGTCAAAAAGATCGTTGTTTGGGGACGAATGTTGGAAGGGTCGTAGTCCTGCGACAGAGGTCAAAAGGACCGTAGTCGACGAGTAACATTAGTCTGAAAGTTCGTTGTCTAGCGACAGAGGTTTGGAAGGATCGTAATCTGGCGATAGAGGCCGAAAGATCCGTAGTCGACGGGCGACAATGATAAGAAAGACTATTATCTAGTAACGGATGTTGGAAGGACTATAGTCTGACGACAGAAGTAGGAAGGACAGTAGTTAGCATGCGACAGTGCTAAGAAAAATTGTTGTCTGGCGATGGAGGTTGGAAGGACCGTAGTTGGAGGGTGAAAATGGTTAAAAAAATTTTTGTCTAGCAAAGGTTGAAAGGACAGTAGTTTGGCAACAGATGGCAGACGGATCGTAGTCAGCGATGTTGGTCGGAGAAAACATAGTTTGCAACGATCAATAGTTGTGCTGGAGTCCGACAAAGTCCGACGATAGTTGATGGCAGGGTAGAAGTCTGACAAAAATCTAACAAAGGTTGTCGAACAAGTGCAAGTCCAGTAGTGGTTGAGAAGGACTCCGACGATGGTCGATGAACGAGCGGAGGTCTGGCTGTGGTCGGGAATCACTCCGGCGATAGTCGGGAAGAACTTCGGCGGTGGTCGACGAACGGACAGAGGTCCAGCGTTGGTCGGGAAGAACTTCGACAGTGGTCAACGAACGGGTGGAGGTCCAACGATGGTCGGGAATAACTCCGACGATGGTCGACGAATGGGCGAAGGTCCAGCAATGGTCGGAAAAAACTTTGACGGTGGTCGGCGGTAAACAAACTCCCAGACTCCTCCCTTTTTTTCTCTTCTTCCTTTCCCTCTCTTGAGAATAATTGGGGTTATTTATAATTTTTTTAGAGTGACATGCATGACTTGTAAATATGATGAGGATCAATTTCAAAATATGAGTGGTTTGAATGGACAACCAATATTGATCCCTTTGATCGTTGATCATTTGAATGTCTTAATGATATCAAAATTCGACGATCTTGAGCTCATTGGATTCATCTCGTTGAGCCGCTCGATTTGACTATAAGCATGTTAAGTTTAAAGTTTGTTTGGAAGCTCAAATTTACTTTGAAGTTTGAACCATCCAAATATGCTTTGGACCCTTGATTTGGGCTCATTCGAGCTTTGATTTGGCTGATTTTGGTGTCTTGGTTCTTCTTTTGAAGACTTCCATTCGACTATTAGTTTGCTGAAATCGGAGTTTGGATATTAGCAAATTTTAATTTTGAAAGCTTTTAACTCAATTTTATCTTGAGATTCGTGTCTGATGACAAATTTTTTGTGACATATCAGGCTTGATTAAGTACTCAAAATAATAAATTAATGCCCGGAAAATATTCGATTCATAAAGAAATAATTGCATGTGATGAAATCAATAAAACGATCATGTGATTGGACATTAATGCATGTACGTTAAACGACCCAATCCAATAATTGAAGCTATAAAATATACAAATTGATCAGGAATTCTATGCACGCCATATGAAAATTATTTACATAAACATCGGTAGAGAGAGAGATCGAGAGGAGAATTTTTGAATATGGCATCTAAAATATCATTATTTATATAATTTTGCAGTTCTCGCAAATAGTCATCTTCAGGAGAGATTATTACGTGCAGAGTCTGGATCATAGTTGTGTTCGATTTTTGTGAGTGTGCGCAGTAAAAAAATACAATAGTGCATACTCACAGAATCCGGACACCGGACAGCTCTCCCTCCCGAGCTCTGCACATAATAAGCTCTCCGAGAGAGAGAGAAAGAGAGAGAGAGATTGTAAAGGCTTGTTAATGACCGGTAGGACCATTGTTGCTGAAGAGCAATGGGACCATTGGCATGGTGATGAGGGGAGGGTATTTTATTTTATTTGAATATTTTGAGTCTTATATATGCAAAATCCCCACATACATATGAGATTAATAAACGATAAACTAAATAATAATATATTTTTTTAGCTGTTGCAGATTGTAATGTGGGTGGCAGCTCCGGCTTTAATACGTGAAGGATTGATAACAACAGTAATGGCTGTTCTCCTGATAATGTTCCTCTTGCAGTATATCCCTAAGGTTTACCATTCTGTGTGTTTTCTCCGCCGAACACAAAATTTTTCTGGCTACATCTTCGGCACAATTTGGTGGGGGATTGCTCTCAATCTGATCGTTTATTTTGTCGCATCACATGTGAGTATATATATATGCTTATTAATTATTTTTACTTGTATTTTATTTCTTCATAATATTTTTGCTCGCTCTTGAAAACTTTTCTTATGAGTTCTCTGAAGAAAATAGTTTTACTGTTTGACTGATAATATTTTTCTTTTTGGCGACATATTTGTAACTCATAATAACAACATTATCATCATCATCATCGACTTCTACAACTAATCAGGTTTTTGTTATGCATGCGATCCTTAGTTTGTTGAACTATCTTTGGTGAGACAACTTACTATCATCCATCTGATTCCCCTGAGAAGAAGTTCTGATGAGCTTAAGACCATCCGCAACCGAATGCTAGATAGGCATATGATGTTCGCCAAACGATTCAACTGAGCGTCAATTAACCCGCTAATTTTCGGGAGTTAACGATGTGAAAGCTGAGACTTGCCATATTGGCATCACATTGTTCACGCACGCAATTTTTTTGTTTAAATTCGAAAATTAGGTTATTAATATAAAATAAAGTATGAGAAAGAATATACACATAAATTTTCTTTTTTGACGTTAGAAAATATAGTTCGGTTGGAGACGAGTTATTGCATTTTGGAATGAAAAATGAGTTTTTCGGTTGTAGATGGCCTATAAGGTCATTGCTAGGTAGAAATCTTAGAACTTAGGGTCTCTTTCAGATGATTTTCCAGCAATTTTATTTTTTAGATAATAATCATATTATTTACTGCTTTCTCATAATTTTTTAGACCTTTTTATAATGAAAAACAGTTTTTTGTAATCATAGTGGTTAAATTATTTTCCTCATAATAATTCTAAGAACAACTTTATAAAGCACTGCAGCTGTCTTAAACAAATCCTTAAGCTGTGCACGAGCCACCTGCAGCTGTTGCCATGCCAAATCATAAAAGTTAGTCAAGTATTAATATTGTTCTCTTCCTCCTCCTGCTCAGAGAAGCCTAGCTGGTAGTCATCCTAAGAAGAAGAATCATAGCCACTACAGGAAAACCCGGTATTACCGGCGGATAAAATCCGCCGATAAGATGTGAAATCCGACAGAAATATGGGTTTTCGGTGCATGTTCAGGCGGAATTTCATGCTCCGGTTTGGCTCGCGTCGGTAAATATCTTTCGACGTTTATAATGCTCCGGAAAAGTTTCCGGCGCATCACCGGCGTAAAACCATCGGCGCATAAACCTAATCTGACATTTCTTGGTTCTGCCGCGAATGTGGGATGTGTACGATCAAAGTGCCTCCAAGCCTCTGCTTCTGATGGATGTGTGATAACACCTTCTTGTGGAATGTGATCATTATGATATCTCATATGTGCAACAGATCTCATGGATGCATATAGCCGTTGTAGTCTCGGAATTATTGGAAAGTAGAACATCCTACTAACAGGCACATCCTTCTACTTCCTTCTATTTTCAGATTTTGGTTTAAATCTTGGTGCATTGCAATGACGGCAAGCAATTTCTGAGATATCTTCTTTAAAGTATAACATGCATCCATTGACACAACAATCTATCTTTGTGTATGTCAAACCAAGTTTGGAAACTAACTTCTTTGTCCGATATAGATCTGTAGAAATTAAATTATCTGTCGGATTGATTTCCTTAAGCAGCCCAATGAATTGATTAAAACATTAACGAGCAACATTATATTCAGCCTTGATGCTTAACATATTCACATCAACAGATAATTATGAGTGAGTCGTGCACCCTTTTACAGATTGGTTGCTGGGCAGCATGCAATAAATCATAAAAATTTTGTGCCTCCGTATTCGGTAACTCTTTTGTATTTTGTTCAGTTTATATTCCAGTTGCATCATGAACTAATTCCTCAAGATTTGGTCGGATATTTTCAGTCTCATCAATATTACTACTTGTAGAAGGACCGCATTGATAATCAAATTGTGGCTCATACTCATCATCAGAAGTCCAATACCAATATCGTGGCATGAATCATCTGCGATAAAGATCAACAGTTACATCATCTGGTTCTAGGTGCATGCACTAGATTTTTGTGTTTAGAACATGAACATCGAAACTTTCCTTCTGATATAAAGCTGGGTAGTTGTTTCGCTTGCTGAATGAAAATGTTCACCCCATTAATGAATTCATCTGTTAATGTCTTTCGAGCTTGAGATGATTGGTTATACATCCAACTTCTTTGATTTCTAATATCCATAACCTACATATAAGAGCAAATAAGTAATGGATTATCGCGCTTAAGTAGATCTAAAACTGATTATATATAGATGTAAAAAGATAGGGTGCTTGTAGAAAATTATGATCATTTAGCATTGTCTCTAAGAGTAAAGACACTCATTCACATACATGAGCATCCTCATCTCTGCAATAACTTTCTATCAATCACACAATAGGCCTGAAGCATTGTCTCCATTTAGCTTTGTCTCTAAGAGTAAAGACACTCAGCCTAGCATCCTCATCGATCTCTAATATACCCAACTTAATTTTTTACTTCTCTTTTAATGGCCAACATTATGTGACATAAAGCATTGCAGGTCTCACCACCATTTATAGATTTTTTTTTTTTAAGTTTGAGTGGTACTTTTCTATCATACAACAGGTTTGATGTATTCCTCCACTTTAACCAAACAACTTGAATTTCACTATCACTTATATCTAAAACATGTATTCTTATTTATGACTTGATCGCCCAAAGTCATAATCCCCCCACTAGCTAGAGCTATCAGTATTAAAATTACATTCTATGTATTCGGTTTTATATATTCATTACATTGCATTGTAACAAGTTTTGGACAAACTAGGTGCTGGGTCATCTTAAAACCTTTAAATTATCACATTTAAAATTGCTAGGAGCTATCACATTTTAAATTACATTGCTATGAGATCTACTCAAATGAAAACCTTTAAACTCGAATGTTGACCTCCATTGTTCAAGTTTACCTTAACTTCGTCTCTAGTCTTATCAGCAAGAAGAATATCATCAGCAAAAAGCAAACACTACGGTACATCCTCTTGCAAATGTATGGTAAGAACATCCATGGATAAAGCAAAAAAAACATCCATGGCTAAAGCAAAAAAGATTTGTGCTTAAACCTAATCATTTATGTAATCCAACTGAAATAGGAAAATATTTCGTCAAACGAAACGAAAAAAAAACCTTCCGTCGAGATGAACTACCGTCGGCGAAGATGAACGACCGTTGGCGACTAGGAAAGCTAGGGTAGGATCCTTGGCGAAGTCCGGTGACCGTCGGCAAAGTCCAGTGACCGTCGGCAACCTTGATCTACGGCGAGCGACGGATGGAGACGAGCGAAACATGCGAGGCCGTGAGAGAACGGAAGGAAACAAGTGAGCGGCCAGAGGGGCTCGGTCTCGAAAAATAGGGTTTTCGCCGGCGGATTTTCCGGCGTCAAATACGCCAGAGACAATTCCGACGCATTATGCGCCGGATTTATTTCGTTGAGTTTAAATACACCGGCGCCATATCCGCTGGTGATTTTCCGCCGTAACGTGTGAAGGAACAAGTGGAATGTTGGTTTATACCGACGCCCATACCGGCGCAACGGACGCCGGAAATATTCCATCGTAATATGCGCCGGAAAATGCGCTGTAACGTTTCCGTCGCACCAAAGTGCCTTTACATGCGTCGTTCTTTACCGACGCATCATTTCCGCCGGAACGTCCGACGATAATCGCATGTTTTCCCATAGTGAGCTCTCATCCCTGCTAGAGATCTACATCTTTTGTATCTCTGAGCTCTCCCTCTTAGTGCCATACACATGCAAAGAAAACTAATTAAAAATAAATTAGATAATTTGAAAAATTGGAAGTGTATTTCTTGCTAGTGAATGCCAGTAAAATTATATAATTTTTTTTTTTTTTTTTTTTTTTGCTCAGTGATCATCTTCACCTTACTCGTGGTTCAATTACATGGCACTTATTCCAATCCTTGAAATTATTTAGGCTCATGAAAATTATCTCAGGCTCTCTTAAGCGAGAAATTATTTGTACGGATGTCGAACGCAGTTTACCGTATGGAGACCAACCAGAATGAGTCACATCAGCGGTACCAAGCGGCCCTGAGTCAGGTACCAAGCAGGGGGTGACATGACGCATTCTGATTGGTCTCCTAACGACATTCGACATCCGCACAGAATAATTTTTCCTCTTGAGCGGCCTATCTCAGGATCAATTTAGGGACATATCTTAGGAACTTTCTCGGGTTTCTTGTAAGAATGCATAATCAGACTAAAAATCATCTTCAATTGTTAGTGTTTGCATTTAAATTTATTTATTTTACTATTCTTACAGCATTAATATTATCATGATTTTCCTATTGGAGTATATTGCATTAAAGTTTTTTTTTTTTGAGATATTTGAGTCAATTAAGGCAAAGTCACACACACAACACATATGGAAGATTCAAACCCAATATTTTTTAATTGATAGCCAAAGCTCTCAACTAATAGATCAAATTGGCCATATTAATGCACCAAAGTATGATGTAAATTCACATAGCCTGCAAAATCACAAGACTTTATAGTATTATGGTTTGTCTACTCAGTAAATTATTGTGGGAAATATCAATCTTATGCACATTCTCTTTTGTTACTTTATTCCATTAAATGTATCATGGCGTCTAATTTTGACAGCCATAGAGTTAAATCTTTGTACTTTATTAGAGTAAAATTTGAGGGGTAATAATATAAGATATAGACTTTATTTGGGACAACTTTCTTACTGTTTTCTAAAGATATTTTTTAGTATGAAAAAGCTATTTTTGAAAGTAATAAGAAAGTCATCTCAAATGTAACCATAAAATGAGAAAAAGAGCTGCGAGTGGATACAAAGTTTTGCTAAATATTTGTGTAGCATGAAGTGTTCGATGAACTTTTTTATAGATTTTTCATGTTATAATAGACCTCTAAAGAAATGGCCCAAACATAAAACATAAATTTTCTCAAAATTTAGAACTTCCATACATGTTTTTAATAATTTTTCTTCATAAATGAGTGCCAAGGATGCCTGTTTATAGATTTGGTTAAGTAATTATTTAAGGATAGTTAATTTAGAGATTCAGGCATTCAGCTTATCTAGGATCCTATTTCTGATCATAGAAACTCCTAAAAAAGCCATCTTGGATGCTCTCTCAAAATTATGAGTTAAAATCATCCCATTTAAGAAGCTATATCTTACCTTTCATATATGTAGAAATTTAAAGTTGAAGATCTTTTTCATGAGATTATTTGGGTACTATCTTATTTAAGTTAATTCAATTTAAGATGTGATTTCAAGAGGTAATATATATATATAAAATTGCTAATCGTATACAATATTTGTTCTTACACGAAAGGCGGTAGGCGCATGCTGGTACTTGCTAGGAATTCAAAGAGCAGCGAAATGCCTGAAAGAGCAGTGCTCATTGTTAGCTGCAACAGACGGATGTCGTCGTCAAACCGTCGCCTGCGTCAATCCCATCTACTACGGCACCACAAACTCACCGATCACTGGCAGAGATAGACTAGCCTGGGCTAACAACTCCCACGCAAGAGCTACTTGCCTTGACAGCAGCAACAACTTCGAATATGGCTCCTATAAATGGACTGTCTCTCTCGTCACCAACACAAGCCGCCTGGAGAAAATTCTTCTTCCCATTTTCTGGGGCTTAATGACTCTCAGGTGAAGAAGAAACTACATTTCTTTTAAAAAGCTTTTGTCTTTGCGATCAACTATTGCTTACTTGATCGGAAACATGTTTATCAGCACATTTGGAAACCTGGAGAGCACAACGGAATGGCTGGAGATCGTCTTCAACATCATCACAATAACATCTGGTCTCGTCTTGGTCACCATGTTGATTGGAAACATAAAGGTTATGGTTCATCATCAAATGTGTTTGATGAAATGTCAACAGAAGCCATCGTTTTAGTTTATTATTCATTGCAGGTTTTTCTGCACGCGACGACTTCAAAGAAGCAAGCTTTGCATCTGAGGATGCGGAGCGTGGAGTGGTGGATGAAGAGGAAGAATCTGCCGCAGGGATTCCGGCACCGAGTGAGGCAGTATGAGCGGCAGCGGTGGGCAGCGATGCGAGGTGTTGATGAATGTGAAATGGTGAGAAATCTTCCGGAGGGGCTGCGGAGAGACATCAAATATCATCTCTGTCTGGATCTCGTGCGACAGGTATGAATGAAGAACATTTATATGTTATTGCTTATATTCAAAGAGGCATTTTGACAAACATTTGCTATGCGTGCTAGGTTCCTCTGTTCCAGCACATGGATGAGCTGGTTCTGGAGAACATTTGTGACAGGGTGAAGTCGCTCATCTTTCCCAAAGGAGAAACGGTAAGAAACCACTAATTTCCATCATTAGCCAATGCGCAAAAATCTAATCTTTGCAATACACATATGATTCAGATAACAAGAGAAGGAGACCCAGTGCAAAGAATGATTTTTATAGTTCGGGGACACCTGCAAAGCAGCCAGATGCTTCGCGACGGCGTTAAGAGCTGCTGTATGCTGGGTCCCGGCAACTTCAGCGGCGACGAGCTACTCTCATGGTGCCTACGGCGGCCGTTCGTGGAGCGGCTTCCCCCGTCGTCGTCGACGCTGGTGACGCTGGAGACGACGGAGGCTTTCGGGATTGAAGCGGCGGACGTGAAGTATGTGACGCAGCACTTCAGGTACACGTTTGTGAACGAGAAGGTAAAAAGGAGCGCCCGGTACTATTCGCCAGGGTGGCGGACTTGGGCCGCCGTGGCGATTCAATTGGCGTGGCGGAGGTATAAGCATAGGAAGACGTTGACGTCCCTGTCCTTCATAAGGCCAAGGCGGCCGCTTTCGAGGTGCTCGTCGTTGGGGGAGGAGAAGCTGCGGCTTTATACAGCGCTGCTCACCTCTCCAAAGCCAAACCAGGATTACTTGGATTGTCTTTGATATGGTGGTCGGGTAGTGTTATGGCAACTTACTGTGTGGATGGGTCATGGGTTGCTATTATATGCGCCAAGAATGCTGATTTCATAATATGGTAATAGTAAGTATGTTATTTAGCTTATGGTTTGTTCGGATTAACTTTTATTATTTTTTATTTTTTCAAATATTTATTTAGTATATATTTTTAATCAAAAATAAATTTATATAGGCAAATTTTGAAGAAAAAAAAAAACATCATAGGTGCCAAAAAATAAAATAAAATAAAAATGATGGGATGGGGTTGCTTACGAAGTGAGCATTAGACAAACTATTTATGACTCGGTTCAATTATAGCTCATTCATATTTGTTTAATTAATTATGCTTGAGCACTTTTTTTTTAATAATTCTCGATGATTAAATAAAATTATCTCCAATCAAAAAACTCATTTTCTACTACAAAATGCAGTAATACTTCAAAATACAATAATTAATCTCTAATCGAATTATATTTCTTAGCACAAAAAAGAATATTTCATGTATATTCATTCTCAACCACACACGCTAACCTTCTTCCCTCTGCTTTCTCTATTTCGGCCAAAAAAGTGTTTGTGAACAGTGCAATGCCAATATTGATAATACACTATTCACAAAAGAGAGAATGTCGCTCCTGAAAGAGAGAATGTCGCTCCTTTTGTCGTTCGATTGGAGAAGTTTGCGGACGCCAAACAAGGATACGCAAGAGTTTGATTGGAGATGCATAAGTAAACTTGGACATATGCGTTTAACTCATTTATATTTATGTACAACATTATTTAAAACTCATAAGTAGCCTAAGACAAAACTCAATTTATTTTTTAAAATATATCACTTAAGATCGACTTAAATCTTTATTTGATATATTTTCACATAATTTTTAAAATTTTATCATAACAAATAATTTTTATATTTTATATTATAATATTTCATAAGACATAATTTTTTCATGAATAAAAAATATTTATCCACATATTTGATTGATTGTTTGTTTAAAATGTTTATCAGCAAATTTATTTATAAGAATCATTTTATGGGGCTCATTTAGCAGCTCGAAAATAATGGCTAAAATTTATGAGTTTTCAGAAGCAAGCATTTGATTTGGCTCGTAAAATGAGCTATGGGCATTCCATGACTTTTCGCGTCATGTGGCGGTCGGGATTTGGAGCCTGGACCAGCCTTTTTTCCTTCTCCATTAATTTGCCCAACTCCTCTTTCCTATTCTCTTCACCCCGTGTTCCGCTTCTTCCCGCTCCATACACCGCCGAAGCTCCTCCACCTCTTTCCCGGCGGCCGTTTTCTTCTCCTAGACCGCCATTGACTCTCGAGGCAGACACCAGGAGGTATTTTTTTTTCGATTTATTGTTAGTTTTTTAAAGTCTTTTTGCTGGAGGTTACAGTTTTTTTTTTTTAAAAAAAATTTTGATAAATGTTTCTTGGTCCTTTCTTGAACTTCTTAATGATGAAGTAAAAATTATTTCTGTTAAGTTACTATTTGCGAGCTTGAATGTATTAGCTAGAAATATGTTATGGCGAAATTTTTTAAAGAAAATTTGTATAAATTGAAAGATGATATGGAAAGAATATTATGGAGATCAAATTTATGCTTTTCAATACTTTTCAGTGATAATGCACCCTTCATAAAGCCTGTTACTTCAGTCTTCATTATTAAAAGATGACAAAGAAGATAGTATTTTGGAGGTGATAATGGTTATTTATTTTGTTGCTAGAGTTAATAGAAGACAACTAAAGTAATTATTGAACACATTTATATCAAGTTATGAATATTTTATAGTTATAAGAGTTAGTAATTATTAAACAGACAACTAAAGTAAGTGTTGATTGTTTAATACAAATTAATTTCATAATAAAGACTCATGATCAGTAAAATTTGACTTAGTTATTTCATAATTTTGATATTTATCCATATTTTTTCAATTTCATTTGAACTTTTTAGTTACATTCAAAAATCGATTGCTATAAATAAGATGCTTTAGAAGAGTATTCCTTGGAGTTAAGTTTCAAGCTATTGTTGAGTATAAGTTTTTTTTAATTTTTTTTCATTAACACCTTACTAATCACTACAAATGATTTCGATCTTTATTTTGACATAATTTTATTTGGCTTTATAATGTATTTATATAGTATTCTGTGAAGAACATACTTCTTTGAGTTGCCAATAAATTAATTTCCTTAATCTTGTTTAATTTGTATGAAAAAAATTTTACATTAATGAATAATTTTCACCAATTTACACTAATGGGAGAAATAATCTCATACAAGCTAGTTCCATGACATACAAGATTGGATGAAATAAAATGAGAATTGTTAGATTGCTAAATTATGACATGTCTAGATAGGGGTGTCAATTTTTGACACGATCTGAACCTGAACCGGAAAAATCCGGGTTAGGGTCAACTCGAACCCGAAACGGGTTTGACCAGCAACCCAAAAATGACTCGAAATTGACATGAAAACTCCTATTTGACTCGGAAACCTGAGATTGACCCATTTTTTACCCGAAAATCGGAGATTGACCCAATTTTTGACCTGAAAACTAGCAATTTTATGTCAACTTCGGGTCATTCGTGTCGGGTCGGGTCCGTAAACCTGACCCGTTTTTAAAAACGGATCGGATTCGGGTTGACCCGAATAGTGCCGAGTTAGTTCTGGGTTCGACCCGAACCTGACCCATTGACCCGGGTTGACCCAAATAGTGCCAAGTCAGTTCTGGGTTCGACCCGAACCCGACCCATTGACCCGAATTGACACCCCTATGTCTAGATTCATAGTGAATTGGGTGACTTTTTGCCGGTGTTGCTTTTATTGCATCCCCCCTAACCAATGATGAAGCTTCTAAAGTCGTGTTAAGCAAGGTATCTTGTTAGATGTTGACATTATACATGAAAATTGAACATGCTCATAATGAATTCCGAGCCATGGATAATACTGCACCCCAAAACACAAATAAATCTTACTTTGAGCAAGATGTAGAATTGTCTTAGATGGCTATACAAAGTTAAATAATGACACTCCAATATGTCGATTAGTATCAAGTACCTCTAAATTTGATTTTGCAGATAAACTTATTTGATTTCCTATTTGAGTAAAAATATTTATGTAAATAATCATGTCCTCCCCAATCCATGTTGATCCTATTCTCATAATGCTTCCGGTCCCCATTTGATAACTGTGTCAATGAGGGATATGAAATGGTTAATAGTGCTTTCATTGATGAGTTCAGTGATAGACTGATAGTGCTAATAAACCTGGATCTCACCTTTTGTTGAAGCGAGTCGAAGTGCCTATATTATAGTGTATGATCTTATTTGAGGTTACTCCATTAGAATTGTTAGTATGGAAGAACAAGTGATTTTAAACAATGAATATATTCAATGTTGTTAGACTATGAGAGAGTAGGATAAAGTAGTTGTCTTTGACTGTAATAATCCGATAATTTTTTTAAATAGAAAATCTAAATTTCGGCGACGTGCCTTGCTAAAGAAGAAGAGATTGAAGAGAGATTGAAGAGAGAGAAGGTTGTTTGGGGCTTTTTCATCTGCCAATTTGTTCATAGATTTCTTCTATTTGTTTTAAGTAACTCAAATCTCATTTTAGTTTTCAATGATTTTGATTATTATATAGATTTTTTTGTATTGAATAGAATTGATTATTCTTACTGCATTTTAATTGTGACATATATTTGCATAAGCAAGAAATGTTGGCTTTTAATACTATAAAATGGGTTTGTTATTAAAATATAATATCTTGCACAGGAGTGTAGGTCGACGAGGCGTTTCTTTAAAGATGGTTTGTGGTGTTATCCCGGTTGTAGCATGTAGCAGATGATTCATTACGCCGATGGGTAGAAAGTGATGACTCTTTATTGATTTAATGAAATCACATATAATGATAATTGATTAATTAGATAAATGATAGATGATATGATTGATAAATAACTGAGAATCAATTGGTGTAAAAGATGTTAAAAACATCACGTCAAAGTTGGATGTCCTGCCTTGCTAAATCATATGTTGATGCATGCATACATTGATAGCAATGATGATATTGACAGATACATTAATATCATTAACATTATTGGATGCATTGATAATAAATAAAAATATGATGCATATGAATAGATAAGATAAGATAGATTCCTTTAGTGATTTATGAATGATTTTTGCATCGTTTGTTTTACCGATTTATTGAATTTTATATAAATATTTGGTCATTATATTAGTTTGAGCATTGAAAGCTTTAGTGAGTTTTGGATCAATGCTAGGCTTTTGAGCTAATTTTATGAATTTTAATGATTTCAGGTCAATGAAGGGTTACGATCTGTTAGAATGAGGTTGACAGAGATCCTCAGGTTTTCCTTAGATTTTATTATGCATTTTTTTTATTCTTTTGTAGTCAGGAGTTTGTGATAGATTAATAATAGCATGATCTCCCGGCTAGTGTAAATAAAATTTTGGGTGAATAAAAAGTAAAATATATTGATGTATATGATTTTAATTACTTTCGTTAGTTGTTGTTTATATTTATGTTTATAGAAGCTCTGATATATCGTAAAAAAGATAAATAGAGAACTCATCTAAATTTGATTCTAAGACATTTCATTGACGGACCGTGAGATTGTGCTCCTCTTTATAGAAAACTTATGTCCCAGCTAAGCTCTTTGAAGGTATGAATTTTCTAAGTAAGACGAAGTTGCAATCTGCATTAAATGGTTAGTCCACTATTAATAATGTTGAGTTATAAATTTCTACTCCATTACAAGGAAATTTACTATAATGTACATACAAAATAATTACCCCTCTAAAATATGTATGTGGCATTTACATGGAAATTGTAGCAAATGTTTGAGTAGTGTTTGGAGAATATCTAGTTTGGGCATACAATCCACATACGCAAACTTGTGATAGTCACAGATATTGACAATACAATTTTAATTTTTTTTAGTTTTTCTTTATATTTCCTGTAATTAGATAAGAGATATATCTAAAGCCAAGAGAAATTATTAAATGAAATGAAGCAAAACTCAATGTCAATGTCTTTTATACAAATGCTTGGAATGTGATATGTTAGACAATCAAGACAATTTTTAGTAGCTAATAGGAGTTGTGTCATTTAATTAATTTAATTGTAGAGGCTATGTGTTATATCATGCCTAGTTAAGTTATAGAATACTTTTAAGTGACTCACATCATTTTCAAAAGATTTTCTGATCATTTGGGTCTTTTATAAGAGAAAGTTTATCACCCTCAAACTGACGGTCTAAAGAGCTTGAATCCTGCGAGTTTGCTAAGGTGATGCCTTTGTCTGGAGGATAGTATTTGTGAATGTCAACGATCTTGAAGGTAGCAGAGGTGAGCATGTTGGATGGTAGATCTATGATGTAAGCATTATTGTTAATTTTAGTTTAGAGTGAGTGTTGGGTGGGAACCGTTCTTTCTGTAAGGGAAGCATGACCAACTCGCCAGGTGGAAATCTTGGCTATGGTGGTGACTATCAGCATGTTGTTTGTACTTGTTGTTTGCTTTTATTAATTTTAATTCGACGTCCTTCAACATAGCAGAGAATTGCTCGGCATTTTGAGCTGCGGTAGAGCTGTGGTTCTTGGGAAGAATTGCGATGTCTGCAAGGTGATTACGTATTTTAGTATACACAATTCCAAAAGGGTCTTACCTGCAGACCTGTTAGTCATAGAATTGTAGGTGAACTCTGCTTGACCAAGCATTTCTTCCCACTGTTTTGGCTGTTGTTGTACTAAACAACGCAACATATTGCCAAGTGTTCTATTCACCACTTCAGTTTGACCGTCAGTTTGAGGGTGATAAACTGAACTGAGTTTGATTTAAATATGTAAAAATTTCCCCAACTCATGCCAAAAGTGGCTAACAAATTTAACGTCTTGATTGGAAGTGAGACTGCGGGGCAGCTCATGCAAGAGGACTATCTCTTTGAAAAAAAGACGAGTAATGTTAAGGCATCAAAGAATTTTTTTGCAAGGAATGAAGTGGATCATTTTGGTAAAGAGGTCGGCCACAACCATGATGGAATCAATCTCATGTTTGGTGTTTGGAAGTCCATGCACAAAATCGAGACTCAAATCTTCCCAAATGGAGTTCGGGATGGGTAATGGAAGATATAGACCAATGTTTTGATGAATTCGTTTATATGTTTGACAAACAAAGAAACGTTTGATGAAATGTGAAACATCACGGCATAAGTGTGGCAAAAAAAAATTGTACTTGTAACTGGGACTTTGTGATCTCTGCCCACATGAGATGCCATTCCACCACAGTTTATTTCTTTGATAAGCTGAGGTCTCTAAGACGATTGAGGTATGCAAAGGCAACCTTTAAAGAGGAAACCATGCCTTAGTGTGAAATTCTGCACAGGATGGTTTTAAATGCGCTGTGCCCAGCTTTCAGCAAAGTTCGGATTCGTCTCATATAAATATTTTAAGGTTTGTAATCCAGTAATCTTGGTTTGAAGTTGCGTGAGCAGGGTTGTCTGGCGGCTGAGGGCATCAGCGAGTTTGTTGGATTTTCCTGCTTTTTGTTGAAGTACATAAGTAAATTTTTTGGGGAAAACTACCCAATGGGCATGCATTTTGTTTATGTGTTTTTTATTATTAATTTATTGGACTGCTTAATTATCAGTACATAATACAAAATCTTGATGTAAAAGATAATGCTCCTACTATTTTAAAGATCGAATGATGCTATAGAGCTCTTGCTCATAAGCGGAACACCTTTGATGAGCATCGCTTAAGTTTTCGCTGAAGAATTCAGTGGGTCTTTTCTCTTGTGACAAAACAACACCGATTCCAATGGGTGATGCATTTGTTTCAACTACGAATGATTTATCAAAATTTTGGAAAAGCCAAAATTGGTGCTGAGTTAATGGCGCTTTTATTGGCTTCAAAACTTCGTTGTTGAGTTGGAGACCACTTGAAGGAATGCGAGTTTAAACAATTTGTGATTGGGGCCATTAATATACTAAAGCCTTTAATAAATCTCATGTAAAAATTAGCTAGACCATGAAAACTTCGAACATCAGATAAAGATTGAGTAGGTCATTCCGTGATGGCAGATACTTTGCGGGGATCCATATGAACCCCTTCCTGTGAGATCTTAAACCTAAGGAAATGAACCATGGAGGTTGCAAATTCGCATTTGGGAAGGTTTAAGAATAATTTGTATCGACGGAGACATTCTAGGATTTGTGTCAGATGCTCCAAATGTTCACTCATGGAATTGGTGAAGATTAAAATGTCGTCAAAGTATACAATTGTTGACCTCATTTTTGTATGAGGTCACTCAGGCCAATCCTGACCCTAGATCCATTCAGATTCCAGATCAATCCTGATCCCAAGCCAATCCATATCTAAATTTAATTCAAGCCTTGAAAATCCAAAATCCAACCCAGTTCAGAACTCAGACTCCAGTTCAGGTATTGATCCTACCTGTGAGTTAGCTCTGATCCTATCCAGTCATTAATAATCACCCAAATGATTATAGATGATTTGGATACTCAAACTTAATCAATAAAACTCAAAATCTAGATCAATTCCAGAAGCCTTGTCCTAAAGGCCTTTTCCAGTGAATTTTCAAACACTTCAAAACCCTATCAAATGACCTCTGATTCAAGGTCTGTCAGTTATGAACCTCATAAAGGTGGGCGGTGCATTGTATAGCCTGAAGGGCATGACCTTTCACTCATGTAATCCTTCTACTTGTCTCTAGAGGCTACTCTCCAAATTTGAGCTCATTTTGAGGTCTCTAACCCCAGAATCTAAATCAAAATCCAAAGGCTGTAAAACCTTCAAATATTTACGGCCTATGCCACTAGACCTATCACCTTGAAGATTCTGACATTAGAGCCTTCACCAAAGCCTCTAGTCACTTCCAGATCATTAATCCTGATATGTTGAACAATAAACTGAATTTTTCCGGACTCATCTCAGCCCCAATGAGCATGAGCTCAAAAATGACCAAAATACCCCTATGGGGTTCAAATATTGATTTCCAACCAAATGAACCCCGAATTGAATGCAACCACTTCCAGCAAGTTTCAAATGTCATTTCAAACCTGTTGGACCCATTCCCAACCCCTGGGTCAAGCTGGTTGACCAAGTCAACAGGTTTGACCAAAGGAGCCCTTTAAGGGTCCAAATAGGTGTTTTGAACCAAATGACCTCCCCAGACCTTAGGACTATATCCAATAGACTCTAAATATCATTTGAAATTTATTGAACCCATTTCCAGACCCTGGACCTAGCTGGTTGACCAAGTCAACCAATTTTGGCTTAAGGGCCCATTAAGGGCCCATTAAGTCTTCTTGACCTAAATAACCTACATAAACTTTGGAATGGCCCTCACCACCACCCATGACATTCTCCTAGTC